>NW_024386580.1:0-6096 GCF_016835505.1 Polypterus senegalus
TTTGGGAGCCGGCGGAAAACAATATAAAGAAGCTGACTTGCCAACTTTGAGAAACTATGTGGATGAAAGATATTGGTCGAAAATCCACCTCCATTGTGACAAAAAGCGTTTCTACACGACCCGGTGCCCAAGAGAAATCCTCGTGAAGTGAAGCTGGCCTGTTTCTCCTGTCTGTACAGCAACATAAGCCGCATTAAAAAAAGTATATTCTGCCTTTTCTGTACCTTTATCCCACCTATGCTGAAAAGTGAGATATCGCGTATTAATTATAATTATTTAAAGATAGCTTTATTAAAATGCCGCAATAAAAAAGAACATATTTCCAAGGAGCTAACACTCCCATCGGAAACTTTGGGCTGAAACCACTTGTATCACATGTGAAATGGAGTATTTTACAGAAATGGACTGTTGTGAAGAGTTTCCTTGTGGTAAACAACCTGTCACACATGTCTACAGAAAGTGATTTTAGCTCATGAAACGTGCTATTAGAAATCAGGTTACCTTCAACTATAACTCAATGGCAAGTCAAAATACTGTTGTAAAACAGTTTTAAATTAAGAAATCCACAGTTCCCTTTAGGGTTAAGAACTGTTTGGATGGTTTCTAAGTGTATTTCAAAGTGCACCTCAACATCTTGTAGGGTACCTACAAGTTGGTTTTCGTATGAGCTTTTATTTTGACATTTAGACGTTCGATGAGCTTTTATTTTGACATTTAGATGAGGACGCCATTTTTGAGCTAAAAAGAAAGGAGAGAAAGAAAGATGAGTGACTGCACGCTTGAAAGAGAAGGTGCCGTTTTTCTGAACTTTTATTGAGTTAAAAGTTAAAAGTTTAACCCAGCGACAAGAGTTAGAACCGTAAGTTGATTTTTATAAACCTCATGTTTGTTTTAGACGAGTCTCGTCATTAGTAGTGACGTGAGAAGCTTAGCTACTGTGCTTGCGTGTGAAGCAGAGAACAGGACCGTCAGAGTTTTAGAAGATTATCACGGAGGTGAAGTTGAATACTCCGTTTATTTTGTCTGTTTTGCATACGACTTTTTGTTTGTTTTGCCAGTTATCGAACTCAAACGTAGTAGATGTCGTTGCTCATTTTTGTTTGTGAGAAGAGCCAGATGATTCGTGAGATAGAATCCTGTTTGTTCGGCTCTCGGACCCGATGCCAGTGGACACGGTTGCAGCCTGGTTGGATCG
The DNA here is from genome assembly GCF_016835505.1 of Polypterus senegalus. NCBI lineage: Eukaryota > Metazoa > Chordata > Cladistia > Polypteriformes > Polypteridae > Polypterus > Polypterus senegalus. The sequence continues at coordinate 1,196 of NW_024386580.1, forward strand.
AGCTGTAGCTTTTTAGGATCACGAGGACAACTGTTGGAGATCATAGAGTGAAAGGAATATTTCCCTGCCTACATGGATTCCTTTCAGCGCTCCGTCCAGGACCCCAGTATGGTGATGTACTCTAGTTTCTTCATTTTCCACTGAACGCTGGTAAGCAAGTAGTCTTTTCTTTCGGTGATTGTAAAGACTGAACTGTTCTGTAAAAGAAATCTCTCATCACGTGGACCAGTGAAATGTGAATTCATCTACAGAGTTATTCACGAACTTTTTGTTTGCAAGAGTATGAACATTTCTGAATGTTTTTATAGACATGTATCCTTGCACTGGACTGGTGAAGTGAATTGATTAACTTTTGAACTGAACTAATTAAATCTATATTGTAAATGTTACTCTTTTCAATGCTGTAATGGAGGAGTACTAATTGTTGTTTAAAGTACAACGTAGAAAGATATATATTTTTGTTTTTTTTATTATTATTATTATTATTATTATTATTGTTAATCTGTGATTCAATTTCAATTTCAATTTGATTGGGTTTGAAATGCTTTCATTTTCAGTAAAAGAAACAAAAGAAGAGAAAGGAGTTATAATTCATTCAATTTATCTCAATTTTTCTGTTTAGTTCAATGAAACGTGTAGTTTGAATTAAGTATCTCATACTAAGGATGGGGCGTCTCACCTATTCTGTTAGATTAAGGAGTGTGGGTAACATAGTTAAAAGCTTAATCATCCAAGTTATTTTGCTCATTCACACACACACTCCAGGTGGCACCGTGTACAAATAAAATCCTGGAGCCCACCTCACCTTATCTGTAGCAATATAAAGCAACATAATAGGTAACAATATACAGCTACTGGCTATACTGAGACTTAAAGCATTGGGTGCGAGGACTAAGATCCTGTTTCTCACTCAGTCTTCCTTAGTTAAGAGTTTAATATTCCCCCCACAAGGCGGTGGCATATTCACCTCCGCCACAATCTCAAACTCACTTTTTTTCACTTTGAAAAGCATTGAGCAAAAATGAAGTTGAGTGGAACTCATGATTCTTAACTTCTATGGGCTGAAACCACTTGTATCACATGTGAAATGGACTATTTTACAGAAATGGACTGTTGTGAATAGTTTTTGTGTGGTAAACAAGCTGTCACACATGTCTAAAGAAAGTGATTTGCAGCTCTTAAAACGAGCTATTGTGAATTCAGGTTACCTCCAACTATAACTCAGTAAGAAGTCAAAATACTGTTGTAAAAACAGTTCTAAATGATTAAACAATCAGTTCCCTAATGGTTAAGAACTGTTTGGATGGTTTCTTTAGTGTATTTCAAAGTTCACCTCAACATCTTCAACTGACTTTTTATCCCTTTGAAACGCATTAGGAAAAACTTAAGTTGAGTGGAAATCTATGATTCTTAACTTCTATGAGCTGAAACCAATTGTATATCACATGTGAAACGGACTATTTTACAGAAATGGACAGTTTTTAACAGTTTTCTTGTGGTAAACAAGCTGTCACATATGTCTACAGAAACTGATTTTCAGCTCACGAAACGCGCTATTGTGAATTCAGGTTACCTTCAACTATAACTCAATGGAAAGTCAAAATACTCTGGTAAAAGCAGTTCTAAATAATGAAATCCACAGTTCCCTTATGGTTAAGAACGGTTTGGATGGTTTTCCAAGTGTTCTTCATAGTGCACTTCAACATCTCAAACTCACTTTTTGAAATCTCCTTTGACTTGCATTGGGTCAAAACTGAAGTTGAGTGGAACTCAATGAGTCTTAACTTCTATGTTGTGAAACCACTTGAAACACATCTGCGACATAGTTTTTTTACAGAAATGGACTGTTTTGAATAGTTTCTTTGAGGAAAACAAGCCGTTAAAAATGTCTACACAAAGTGATTTTCAGGCCTTGAAACGCGTTATTGTGAATTCAGGTTTCCTTCAACTCTAACTCTGTGGAAAGTCAAAATACTGTGGTGAAAGCAGCTCCAAATGATGTAATCCCCAGTTCCCTTATGGTTAAGAATTGATTGGATGGTTTGCAAGGTGTTTTTCAAAATGCACTTCAACATCTCAAACTCAATTTTTGAAATCCCCTTTGACTTGCATTGGGCAAGAATTGAAGTTGAGTGGAACTCAATAAGTCTTAACTTCTATGTTGTGAAACCACTTGAAACACATCTACGACATAGCTTTTCACAGAAATGAACTGTTGTGAACAGTTTCCTGGTGGAAAACAAGCTGTGAAACATGTCTATACAAAGTGATTTTCAGGAATTGAAACGAGTTATTGTGAATTCAGGTTACCATCAACTCTCACTCAGTGGAAAGTCAAAATACTGTGGTAAAAGCAGTTCTAAATGATGAAATACCCAGTACCCTTGAGGTTAAAAACTGTTTGGATAGTTTCCCAACTGTTTTTCAAAATGAACTTCAACATCACATACTCGCATTTTGAAATCCCCTTTGACTTGCACTGGGCCAAAACTGAAGTTGAGTGGAACTCAGTTATTCTTAACTTCTATGTTGTGAAACCACATCTGCGACATAGTTTTTTACAGAAATTAACTGTTTGGAACAGTTTTCTGGTGGAAAACAAGCCGTCACAAATGTATACACAATGTGATTTTCAGGACTTAAACAGCGTTATGATGAATTCATGTTACCTTCAACTCTAACTCTGTGGAAAGTCAAAATACTCTGGTAAAAGCAGTTCTAAATGACGAAATCCCCAGTACCCTTAAGGTTAAGAACTGTTTGGATTGTTTCCCAAATGTTTTTCAATGTGCACTTCAACATCTCAAACTCACTTTTTGAAAACCCTGTTGACTTGCATTGGGCCAAAACTGAAGTTGTGTGAAACTCAATGGGTCTTAACTTCTATGTTGTGAAACCACTTGAAACACATCTGCGACATAGTTTGACACAGAAATGAACTGTTTTGAACAGTTTCCTGGTGGAAAACAAGCCGTAACACATGTGTTCACAAAGTGATTTGCAGGCCCTGAAACACGTTATGGTGAATTCAAGTTACCTTCAAGTCTAACTCTGTGGAAAGTTCAAATACTCTGGTAAAAGCAGTTCTAAATGATGAATTCCCCAGTACCCTTATGGTTAAGAACTGTTTGGATGGTTTCCCAACTGTTTTTCAAAGTGCATTTCAACATCTCATACTCACTTTTTGAAATCCCCATTGACTTGCATTGGGCCAAAACTGAAGTTGAGTGAAACTCAATTATTCTTAACTGCTATGTTGTGAAAACACTTGAAACACATCTGTGACATAGTTTCTCACAGAAATGAACTGTTTTGAACAGTTTCCTGGTGGAAAACAAGCCGTCACACATGTGTACACAAAGTGATTATCAGGCCCTGAAATGCGTTATGGTGAATTCAAGTTACCTTCAAGTTAAACTTTGTGGAAAGTCAAAATTCTCTGGAAAAAGCAGTTATAAATGATGAATTCCCCAGTACCCTTATGGTTAAGAACTGTTTGGATGGTTTCCCAACTGTTTTTCAAAGTGCCCTTCAACATCTCATACTCACTTTTTGAAATCCCCTTTAATTTTGTTTGGGCCAAAACTGAAGTTGAGTGAAACTCAATGAGTCTTAACTGCTATGTTGTGAAACCACTTGAAACACATCTGCGACATAGTTTTTCACAGAAATGAACTGTTGTGAACAGTTTCCTGGTGGAAAACAAGCCGTCACATAGTGTACACAAATTGATTTCGGCCTGAAAGCAGCTTATGGTGAATTCAAGTTACCTTAAAGTCTAAATCTGTGGAAAGTCAAAATACTCTGGAAAAAGCAGTTCTAAACGATGAATTCCCTAGTACCCTTTATGGTTAAGAACTGTTTGGATGGTTTCCCAACTGTTTTCAAAGTGCATTTCAACATCTCATACTCACTTTTTGAAATCCCCATTTACTTGCATTGGGCCAAAACTGAAGTTGAGTGAAACTCAATGAGTCTTAACTGCTATGTTGTGAAACCACTTGAAACACATCTGCGACATAGTTTTCACAGAAATGAACTGTTTTGAACAGTTTCCTGGTGGAAAACAAGCCGTCACACATGTGTACACAAATTGTTTTCAGGCCCAGAAACGCGTTATGGTGAATTCAAGTTACCTTCAAGTCTAACTCTGTGGAAAGTCAAAATACTCTGGTAAAAGCAGTTCTAAATGATGAATTCGCCAGTACCCTTATGGTTAAGAACTGTTTGGATGGTTTCCCAACTGTTTTTCAAAGTGCCTTCAAATCTCATACTCACTTTTTGAAATCCCCTTTGACTTGAATTGGGCCAAAACTGAGGTTGAGCGAAACTCAATGAGTCTTCACTGCTATGTTGTGAAACCACTTGAAACACATCTGCGACATAGTTTTTACAGAAATGAACTGTTTTGAACAGTTTCCTGGTGGAAAACTAGCCGTCACACATGTGTACACAAATTGATTTCAGGCCCTGAAAGGCATTATGGTGAATTCAAGTTACCTTAAAGTCTAACTCTGTGGAAAGTCAAAATACTCTGGTAAAAGCAGTTCTAAATGATGAATTCCCCAGTACCCTTATGGTTAAGAACTGTTTGGATGGTTTCCCAACTGTTTTTCAAAGTGCATTTCAACATCTCATACTCACTTTTTGAAATCCCCCTCGACTTGCATTATGCCAAAACTGAAGTTGAGTGAAACTCAATGAGTCTTCACTGCTATGTTGTGAAACCACTTGAAACACATCTGCGACATAGTTTTCACAGAAATGTGTTTTGAACAGTTTCCTGGTGGAAAACAAGCCATCACACATGTGTACACAAATTGATTTCAGGCCCTAAAACGCGTTATGGTGAATTCAAGTTACCAGCTAACTCTGTGGAAAGTCAAAATACTCTGGTAAAA
>NW_024386581.1:0-11898 GCF_016835505.1 Polypterus senegalus
AAGCGGGTATTTGCTAGTAAGCTCTAAAGTTTTTTCACTGCCCAAATGACCTCCTATGAGGTGGGCATGCACCAATTCACAGACCTGCTGCCAGTAGGTTTGTGAGATTAACAGCAGCTTCTGCACCTCCCCATCATGCTCCGCTACCTGATACAATAGGTTATTTTCTATCATAAAGTAAGGGCCCTTTGGAATTGGCTGATGAGTGTATTGGCCATTGACTAGTACGACTGCATTTTTAGCAAATTTCAGGGAGTCGTTGTTCCACTGCTCCCTTTTAAAAGAAGCTGGTGTTTCTCTAAATTGAAATTGTATTTTGGAGAGATAGTCTAGTATGACCTCAAGGGGCAGGGTTTCTTCTCGGCTTGTCAAGGCACTAGGTGATGGTGTTTCTGCCCGCGACTGTCCAGGAACCTCCCCATCCCCCTCTTGATCTTCCGTATCTCTCTCCGCCGGCTGATTACATGGCGTAAAGACAGCTTGAGAAGGGTCATTCCCGTTTATAACTAGGCCTACATTATGTATGGGAGTAGTCTGTATTTGTTAGACCAGTCCCACCCCAATATCATTAGAAAAAGTGGATTTGGGAGGACCGCTACGGGGAATTTTTTTAGTGATGAAACATAGGGCGGTTTTATATTGGATCGGATTTCTCCGTGTATACAAGTTATACTGGTCTTTACTTTCATCCACTGTCGCAGTAGTACATGTCAGCGATCAATAAAGGAAATGTTGCTGCCGGAATCAAAGACTGTTTCAACTTTAAATCCATTTATAATCACTACTCCCATATGTAAGTGCACATAACCCTCCCTTCTGTCTCCACCTGCATTTCTTCTCATTCCCGAGTAAGTTGTACGTCCACTGACTTTGGAACAGACTCCGGCTTGTAAGGGAGAGGCAGATGTTTTGTGAGACATAATCCCCATGGTGTCCACCAAAGGACCTTTCTGCTCTCAGAGATTGTGAGGTCGTCCTAGATGATTCAATGAGCTCTATGAGCTCATCCATGTTTTGAAATTCAAATTCTTGCTCCTGGGTCGGCCACTCTGGGTCAAATATCCAATTTTTAAAATTTTCCTAGGGTCTTGACCCTATTGAGGGTGACAGGTCTCTCCTCCAAGAGAACATAATAAGCCCCCTTCGCTTCCCTAATATTGACCAGCCCACTCCTGTGTGCCTCTCCCATACACTCCACCTTGTTTCTTTGATAGCCCGGTTGTGTATATTTAGATAGATAGATAGATAGATAGATAGATAGATAGATAGATAGATAGATAGATAGATAGATAGATAGATAGATAGATAGATACTTTTTTAATCCCAAGGGGAAATTCATGTAATCCAGCAGCATCATACTGATACAAAAAACAAAAAAACAAAAAAATATATTAAATTAAAGAGTAATAAAGATGCTTGTAAAAACAGACAGTAACTTTGAATAATGTTAGCATTTACTCGCCCGGGTGGAACTGAAGAGTCGCATAGTGTAGAGGAGGAACGATCTCCTCAGTCTGTCAGTGGAGCAAGACAGTGACAAAAGTCTGTCACTGAAGCTACTCCTCTGCCTGGAAAGGACACTGTTCAGTGGATGCAGTGGATTCTTCATGATTGACAGGAGTTTGCTTAGTGCCCGTCGCTCTGCTACAGATGTTAAACTGTCCAGCTTTATTCCTACAGTTGAGCCTGCCTTCTTCACAATTTTGTCCAGGCGTGAGATGTCCTTCTTCTTTATGCTGCCTCCCCAGCACACCACCGCGAAGAAGAGGGCACTCGCCACAACCGTCTGGTGGAACATCTGCAGCATCTTATTGCAGATGTTGAAGGACGCCAACCTTCTAAGAAAGTATAGTCGGCTCTGACCTTTCTTACACAGAGCATCAGTATTGGCAGTCCAGTCCAATTTGTCATCCAGCTGCACTCCCAGATATTTATAGGTCTGTACCCTCTGCACAGTCTCCTCTGATGATCACAGGGTCCATGAGGGGCCTGGGCCTCCTAAAATCCACCACCAGTTCCTTGGTCTTGCTGGTGTCCAGGTGTAAGTGGTTTGAGTCACACCATTTAACAAAGTCTTTGATTAGCTTCCTGTACTCCTCCTCCTGCCCACTCCTGATGCACCCCACAATAGCAGTGTCATCAGCGAACTTTTGCACGTGGCCAGACTCCGAATCGTATTGGAAGTCTGATGTATATAGACTAAACAGTACTGGAGAAAGTACAGTCCCCTGTGGCGCTCCTCTGTTGCTGACCACAATGTCAGACCTGCAGTTCCCAAGACGCACATACTGAGGTCTGTCTTTCCGGACCATGGGACAAACCCCACACTTAGAAATTCAGCCCCAGTACTCTCCCACCTGGTTATTTATCAGGTCCTGTCCCAATTACCTCTGGGCTTCTTGCATCCTGCTGACTATGCCACTGTCACAATAAGAGTCAATAAACATCAAAAAGGTTTGGGGCAGCCACCCATATATTATGCCCTGGCTGAAAAATGGGTAAATTAGGTTGTGAGATGTTCACAGGACTGAGTCCAAAACAAAGCTGATCTTAAGGTTGTAAAGATATTGACTTTAAAGGCCATGACAGGAAGTGATGTCATCAGTGGGCCCGGAACCAGAAGTGAAATCATCAGTGGGGCCGGAACCGGGCGGGATTTCTTCGCAGATGGTCTGCAGATGATTGAGAGAGAAAGTCAGTGCACCTCGCCATCCCTTAGTCTGGCATGGAACTACTATTATTCAGGCCCCTTAACTGCCTCCCAATCACACTTGTGTGACATGGTGTACATCTGCGTTTTGGAGTGTACCTTGCCTCCACTTAACTAACAATACTTGTTTGTTCATTGATTTTTAAAGTTTGTCCTGTTTCACTATTACACGTGAGGAGCCGCAGGAAATGGCTAGTAGGTTATAAGCTTAATCTAGCCATGCGTATAACTTCATCTAGTAGTGCTTTCTTTGACACTAACAACGGAAATCAAAAGGGATCTGTTTTTAGCAGTGACAAGCTGTAATAAATGCCCAATGAAACTTGGAATCATTCTACTTGGGCTGTCTATTGTATCAGTCATTCAATTACCACTGAGAGTTAACTAAATTAAAGGGGAAATGAAATTACTGACAATGATGTTTAATACTTCCTACGTTAGACTTATTTTTAATGATTATACAATGAAGAAACTTAAAGGATCTAAGCCTCAGAATTACTATGAGTTACTTTGTGTAACAGCAAAATGTTCTCATTTTTGTTTTATTGTCTTGCAGAACTCAGCAGGATCCTATAATGACTGATAACACTAACTGCATGTAGAATTCTTTGATATAATCAGTATACCTTTTCTAGTTGCACAGTATTCAAAAAAGTGATAAGAGATTTCAGTATCATCAAATTATTTTCTTATGTACTTCTTGTCAAGAGCAAATGTGTGAAGAAACTCTAAATGCACTGAGTTTAAAATAAGTTGCAGCTGGATATTTTACATTAGCTTCACTTTCCATGACAACAAAAAGTATCCATCCATCCATCCATCCATCCATTATCCACTGCTTATCCGAGGTCAGGTCGTGGGAGCAGCAGTCTAAGCAGGGAAGCCCAGACCTCCCTCTCCCCAGCCACCTCCTCCAGCTCCTCTGGGAGAACCCCGAGGCGTTCCCAGGCCAGCTGTGAGATGTAATCCCTCCAGCGTGTTCTGGGTCTGCCCTGTGGCCTTCTCCCAGTGGGACATGCTCGGACAACGCCCATGGAGGTGTCCAGGGGGCATCCTGACCAGATACCGCAACCACCTCAATTGACTCCTCTAAATGTGGAGGAGCAGCGACTCTACTCCGAGTCTCTCCTGGATAACTGAACTCCTCACTCTATCTCTAAGGGAAAGTCCAGCCACCCTGCGGAGAAAACTCATTTCGGCCACTTGCATCCGTGATCTTGTTCTTTCGGTCACTACACAAAGTTCGTGGCCATAGGTGAGGGTAGGAACGTAAGATCGACTGGTAAATCAACAGCCTCTCCTTTTGGCTCAGCTGTCTCTTCAACATGACGGACCGTTGCAGAGCCTGTATTACTGCGGATGCTGCACCGATCCATCTGTGAACCTCCCGCTCCATTCTTCCCTCACTCGTGAAGAAGACCCCGAGATACTTGAACTCCTCCACTTGAGGCAGTAATGTGTTCCAAATCCAGAGAGAGCATTCCACCCTTTTCCGGCAGAGAACCATGGCCTCAGATTTAGAGGTGCTGACTCTCATTCCCACCGCTTCAAACTCGGCTGTGAACCGCTCCAGTAAGAGCTGGAGGTCACTGTCTGATGAAGCCAACAGAACCATGTCATCCGCAAATAGCAGAGACGAGATTCTGAGGTCACCGAACCAGACTCCCTCCGCTCCTTTGCTGCACCTAGAAATTCTGTCCATAAAACGTATGAACAGAATTGGTGACAAAGGGCAGCCCTGTTGGAGTCCAGCCTCAACAGGAAACGAGTTTGACTTATTACCGGCTATGCGGACCAAGCTCCTGCTCCTCCTGTATAGGGACTAAATGGCTTGTAACAACGAGCCTTGTACCCTGTACTCTTGATGCACACCCTACAGGATGCTTCAAGGGACACGGTCGAATGCCTTTTCCAAATCCTCAAAACACATGTGGACTGGTTGGGCAAACTCCCAAGCCCCCTCCAAGATCCTGGCCAGGGTGTAGAGCTGGTCCAGTGTTCCACGGCCGGGACAGAATCTGCATTGTTCCTGTTGAATCCGAGATTTGACCATCGACCGAACTCTCTTGTCCAGCACCTCTAAATAGACCTTACCTGGGAGGCTGAGGAGTGTGATCCCCTTATAGTTGGAGCACATCCTCTGGACACCCTTTTTAAAAAGGGGGACCACCACCCCGGTTTGCCAATCCAGAGGCACTTCCCCCAATGTCCATGCGATGTTGCAGAGACATGTCAACCATGACAACCCCACAACATCCAGAGCCTTGAGGAACCCAGGGTACACCTCGTCCACCCCAGGGGCCCTGTCACCTCAGAGCTTTTTAACTACCTTGGTGACCTCGGCCCCCGATATGGACGGGTGCCCCCCCCGGAGTCCTCTAGCTCTATCGCACCAGTTCAGGCTCCTTCCCTGCCAGAGAGGTAACATTCCATGTCCCAAGAGCCAGTTTCGGCAACCAAGGGTCAGAATGCCAGAGTTCCCACCTTCAGCCACCACCCATATCACATTGCACACGACCCCTATGGCTTCTCTTGCAGGTGGTGGGCCCACAAGCGAGCGGAACCACGTTGCTCCTTTGGGTTGAGTCCAGCTGGGCCCTGTGGTCAAAGGTCCAGCCACCAGGCGCTCGCCAGCGAGCCCCTCCCCCAGGCCTGGCTCCAGGGTGGGGCCCTGGGTATCTTTTTCCGTACAACGGAAAAGCCGATTCTTGGTTTAACTCCATAAGGGGTTTCAGGATCAAGTTAGTCTGGATCTTCACTTCAGACCTGTTTGCCTTGGGAAGCCCTACCAGGAGCATGTAGCTCCCGACAACATAGTTCCGAGGATCACTAGACCGCGCAAGCCCTTCTGCCATGGCAAGGCCTCAATCCAAGAAGGGGCAAAAAAGAAAAGTAATTCTTAACAATAGCAATATTTATTTCTATAGCACATTTTCATACAAAGAATTTAGCTCAAAGTGCTTTACAATATGTCAAAGAAATTGTTTCATGAAAGAAAAATTAAGTAATAAGAATGAATAAGTAATTAAAAATAAATCAGTATGAGCTTATATAACATACTTTAGATATATAATTAGTAGAAAGCAGAGCCCTTATATATGATATAGAATTCTAAGTCAATAAACATGACTACAATAATAAATCCAGTTAAGGAGCTGAAAAAAAAATCTGCAGGGATTCCAAGGTCAAAAACTACTCAGCCCCACTGGGTATTCTACATAATATAAATATTCTTTTTTTTTTTTATTATTTATTTATTAATTTTATTACAATCAATACATAGCAATCAAGTTTTACAAAAAAAAGAATTATGCTAAGAACAGATCGATCCCCACCCTTGAGAGAGAGAGCAAGCCAAACGGTGTAAAATTTAAGGCTTTTAAAAATACCTAAATCAACAAATTCTCTGTGCTTTATAAAATCATTTCAAAATATTACTGATTAGATCCTGCCATGTTTTGAAAAAGTCTGCACAGATCCTCTAACTGAGTATTTGATTTTTCCAATTTTAAATAATATAACACATCAGTTTCCCACTGACTTAAAGAGGAGAGTTTGGGTTCTTCCAGTTTATCAGAATAAGTCTGCGTGCCAACAGTGTAGTGAATGCAATCACAGTTTGTTTGTCTTTCTCCACTTTAAGACCCTCTGGAAGAACCCCAAACACAGCTGTTAATGGGTTAGGAGGGATTGTGAGTCCAAGACTGTCTGAGAGGTAATTAAAATTTTTGTCCAGAATAATGTTAATTTGGAGCAGGCCCAGAACATGTGACCTAGTGAGGCTGGGGCTTGGTTGCAACGTAGCAGGTTGGATCATGCCCTGGAAACATTTTGGAGAGTTTTAGTGAGACAGATGTGCTCGATATATAATTTTGAGTTGTATAATTGTATGCTTTGCATATGGAGCTTGAGTGAATTCTCTGCATTGCTACTTTCCACTCCTTTTCTGATATATTAATTGAGAGGTCATTTTCCCAGTGTCCTCTTGGATCTTTGAAAGGAAGGGATTGTAAAAGGATTTTATATATTGTAGAGATGGAGTCTAACTCCTTGAAATTGAGCAATAATTTTTCCAGCGTGGATGAGGGTGCAAGATGAGGAAAATCTGGAAGGTTCTGTTTAACAAAGTTCCTGATTTGAAGATAGTGAAAGAAATTTGTAGCTGGAATGTTAAATTTGGAATGTAATTGTTCATAGGATGCAAAGGCGTTGTCTATATAAAGATCTCTAAGCAAGTTAATTCCAAATTTTTCCAGATATTAAAAACTGCATATGTTTGTGAGGGTTGAAAGAGGTGGTTCTTTTGCAGGGTGCCACAGAAAGAAGCTTCTCCGTCTTAAAATGCTTTCTACATTGGTTCCAGATTCTAAGTGAGTGGAGCACAATTGGGTTATTAGTGTATTGCCGATAGCGTGTGTTTATTGGAGCACAAAGCAAGGAATACAAAGAAGTACTGCAGGATTTTACTTCTATTGCGGTCCATGCCTGTGTATGTTCTTCTATGTGTCCAGGTTCTTATCGACTGTATATTTGCAGCCCAGTAATAAAACTGGAAGTTAGGTAGAGCCATGCCGCCTTCTGCCTTTTGTCTTTGTAGGGTCGCTCTTTTGATGCGTGGATGTTTAGAATTCCAAATAAATGAGGTTATTGTTGAATCTAATTGCTTAAAGAACGATTTATTAATGTATATTGGTATGTTTTGAAATAAAAAGGAGCTTAGGAAGAATATTCATCTTAACAGTGTTAATTCTTCCAGCTAGTGTGAGATGAAGGGTTGACCATCTATGCAAGTCTTGTTTAATTTTTTCCATACAGGCGACGAAATTTTGTTGATAAAGAGCTTTATGTTTACTTGTGATGTTTACGAGGTATTTAAACTGTTCTGCAATGATAAAAGGAAGGGTGTCTAATCTAATATTATATGCTTGCGAATTCACGGAAAGAGTACACTTTTATTCAGATTAATTCTGAGACCAGAGAGCTTTTGAAATTCTGTGAGTGCTGCTAAGACTGCAGGCACAGAATTTTCTGGATCCGATATATACAGTACCATGTCATCTGCATATAATGAGATTTTCTGTTCCAGTCCTTCTCTGCTAATCCCCTTTATCTGATCAGTATTTCGACAATGTATTGCCAGTGGTTCAATGGCAATTGCAAACAGCAGTGGTGACAAAGGGCATCCTTGTCTTGTGCCACGTTCTAGTTTAAAGTAGTCTGAGCAAATGTTATTGATGCAAACTGAAGCTTCTGGGTTAGTATACAGTAATTTAATCCATGCACAAATGTTGGGCCAAACCCAAACTTCTCCAAAATAGTAAAAGGTATTTCCATTCAATCATGTCGAATGCTTTTCTGCATCCAATGATAATAATATTTCTGGGGTGTTTGATTTAGTTGGTGAGTATATTACATTAAACAGGCGTCGAAGATTTGAAGATAAGTGTCGGCCCCTAATAAATACAGTTTGGTCTTGTGATATTATGAGGGAGCACTTTCTCCATCCTTCTAGCTATGATTTTAGAGAGTATTTTAACGTCGTTATTCAGAAGTGAAATTGGTCTGTATGATGCACATTGTAATAAGTCCTTATTTTGTTTTGGAAAGACAGTGATTAGTGCTTGGCGAAAGGTTTGTGGAAGAGATTGGTTATCTCTGGCTTCTGTAAATGTTGCTAATAGGAGGGAGCTAGCTGAGCGGAGAATTTCTTGTAAAACTCTGCAGGGTAGCCATCAGGGCCTGCTGCTTTTCCACCTTGGAGTGACTTTATAGCATCCAGTAATTCTGATAATGACAGAGGTTTATCGAGCTCCTCCACACTAATAGCGTCAATTTGTGGTATCTGTAATTTATCCAGAAATGCATTAGATTGTATATTGTCTTCTTTAAACTCAGTAGTATATAGGGATTTATAGTAGTCTCTAAAAGTGTACATTATATTTTTGTGTTCGATGATTTTATCTCCATTAGTGTTAGTAATTACGAGATTGCGTTGCGCACTTCTTGCTTGTGAATTTGTTGCGCTAAAAGCTTATTAGCTTTCTCTCCATGTTCATAATAATGATGTCTGGATTTGTAAATTAGTTGTTCGGTTTCTTTAGTTGTCAAGAGGTTTAATTCTGAATGTAGAGCCTGCCTCCTCTTATGTAGAGTCTCGCTTGGTAGTCTGGCATGTTCTTCATCTATTTTAGTAATTTAGCTTTTTATCTCTGCTACTTTCTTAGCGGATTTATTTCTGTGGGAAAGATATGAGATAATCTGTCCTCTTAAGAAGGCCTTAAGAGTTTCCCAGAGTGTTCCTGCAGAGATCTCAGGGGATGTATTTGTCTCTAGAAAGAATTCGATTTGTTTGGATATAAATTCAGTACAATTCTCGTCAGCTAATAGAAGCGGATTGAGGCGCCATCTGCGGGGTGAGTGTATGGGGCTTAGTAATTTCAGCTCCAAGATCATCGGAGCATGGTCTGAAATAACAATAGCATCGTATTTACAAGATTTAATCTTAGGCAAGAAGTTATTATCTATAAAGAAGTAATCAATCCTTGAGTAGCAATGATGTACTGGTGAGTAGAAAGAATATGTTCTTGAATTTGGGTTTAAAACCTCCAGGGATCTGATAAGTTGTGATCAGTTATAAACTTTGTAATTATCTTTGCGGTGTTAGTTGCGTTCCCCCTGTGGAGGAAGTCTTATCTAAAAGTGGATTTAGAACACAATTAAAGTCCCCAGCCATTATAAGTTTATGAGTGTTCAGATTGGGAATGGATGCAAATAAATTTTGTATAAATTCCTTATCATCAACATTAGGTGCATAAACATTTATCAAAATCATTTTACAGTTAGATAAGTCTCCCATGACCATCACATATCTCCCTTCAGGATCCAATACTACATCTGATGCTACAAATGGTACTGTTCTATGTATGAGAATTCCCACCCCTCTAGTTTTCTTTGTAAAACTAGAATGGAACATTGGCCAGTCCAGTCTTTTTGCAGCGGAACTGATCCTTACTTAGTAAGTGGGTTTCCTGTAAAAATACTATTTTAGCATTTAGACCTGTTAGGTGAGAAAGTACTTTCTTTCTCTTTAATTCGTGATTCAGGCCTTTAACATTCCAGCTTACGAAGTTAACTGTCCCATCATGGAGACACTGATTCTGAGTTTTTGGTGTCATATTATAGTCTTAACTGGAAGTGAAATAGTTTAGGTCTTAATTTCCTATTCCCCAAGAGTTGTTGCCATGCAGCTTATTATTACGTTGATAGTTATAATTATAAAGATTGAGATGATAGATTAGATATAGATCAACCCTGCTCTCTTTCTCTTCCCCTTAACCCCCACCCTCCCTTTTTGCCTCCCCAGGTGAGGCTAAAACCCACTTCATGCAGTCCCAGTCCTCTGACATACCCAGAGACAGAGCACGTCCAAAGCACATCAAGCCCCCATGCAGTGGCTTTAAGGTTAAAAGATAGAGATATCTGTTACCAATATAGTCTTTAAAAGAGGAAAAAGAAAGAAAAGAATTTTGCACTTAATATATATATATATATATACATATATACATATACATATATATATATACATACATACATACATATAATCTTCATCAATTTTAGTGCATTAAGATGATATCCCCAGATAATAAACCCAGGTGATGGTGTTAAAGATGTGTCCAAAACAAGCATAACAAGTCTTAATGCAGTAATAGCAATAACAGCAAACCAAGGGTATGATATTGAACAGTCTCATTTAGGGTACACATGAAATAATTAGAAAAAAAAAAAAGAGGAGGAAAACGTAATTAAGCACAATAAAACACAAACATTTAGCCCTAGTAATACTAAGTAATGATAAGTAATAAGTAAGTAATAATAATATAAGAATATGAGAATATATGCTGATAAAAACCCGTATTTTAAAACAAATAGATCAGACAGTAGATTATTAATCCTAGCTTTATCATTTACCGCCATGACTCACAATTATGTATCAGAATAGTCCCGGGATCAACTTTCTTAACTCATTTTCTGCCTCATCCTTGCTAGCGAAAACATAGAAATGACCCTGCCATTCCACTTTCAGTTTTGCGGATACAGGAGGCCGTATTTGACATTGGCTTGCCGTGCGCTGTTTAATATTATAGAAGGCGTTTGATAGCTGTTGCTGGAGAGAAGTCAGGGAAGGCGAATGTGGCAATCTTCATATATAATATCTTCCTTTTTTTCCTGAGGAGTTCCATCACCTCTAACTTAAATGATAATCGTTCAAAGCGGACTATAAAAGATCTTGGTCGGGGTCTGACGGTGTTTGATCAGCGTCTGTAAGCCGCTGCTATCTCAGATTCTGCTTTAAAGTCGCCCCGATTATTTTAGAAAAAGTTCAGTTGCGAATTTCACGGGTTTAAACTTTCTCGATTCTCCGGCAAGCCTTCAATTCTGACATTATACCTTCTATTCCCATCTTCTAAAGCAGCCAGTCTGTCTCCAAGTTTTTCTCGAGTTTTTACATTCGAACTGACATTTACTGCTCTTTCCTCGGCACTGGCAGCTAGATGTTCGGCTATTTCGATCCGATTCGTGAATGTCTCACTAAGATGCTCCAATCGATCAGCAAGCGTGCTCAGTTTAGCCGAGTTTTTCTCAATGCGCTTTTCAATTTTATCATTTGCCTGTTGGATTTCCTGTTTTAATTCCTGTTTCAGTCTCTCATGTGCCTTTGCCGTTGCTTTCTCATTAGCCTTCTCGCTTTTCTTTATATCTTGCCTGAGCTCAGCGAGCAACACTTTCAGTTCAGATAGCTCAAATGTGCCTTCTTGTGCGTAGATGAAGCAGCAGACTCTGCTGAAGCGGTGTCCCGCTGCTCCAGTCCGCGTAATTGCGTAACTGAAGCCGCGGACCTCCGACCTTTCCCAGTTTCAGGTAATCCTCTCCAATCGGCGAGCTATCCACATCTGCACTCACGATCGCACCTTCGCTCCCCTTTTCGCTCCCAGCTGGCGGCGCGTAGCGGACCGTGGTCCCGAGGAGTCTGTACTTTCGCCCATCTGATCCAGGTCTGTCTCTGAGAGGCCGTATCTCGAACTAGGGCTTGCTGATCGCAGCTTGGATGTAGCTTTAGTCTTCGATTCTTTCGGACCCCCCTTCTTGTTGGCCATGTTTATATGCGTTTACATATACTGTAGCGGTCC
>NW_024386582.1:0-11998 GCF_016835505.1 Polypterus senegalus
AAAAAACCTTTAAAAAAGTTGGAAACCATCCAAACAGTTCTTAATCATAAGGTACTGGGAATTCATCATTTAGAACTGCTTTTACCAGAGTATTTTGACTTTTACAAGTTAGATTTGAAGGTAACTTGAATTTCCCATAACGCGTTTCAGGGCCTGAAAATCACTTTGTGTAGACATGTGTAACGGCTTGTTTTCCACCAGGAAACTGCTCAAAACAGTTCATTTCTGTAAAAAACTATGTCGCAGATGTGTTTCAAGTGGTTTCACAACATAGCAGTTAAGACTCATTGAGTTTCACTCAACTTTAGATTTGGCCCAATGCAAGTCAAGGGGATTTCAAAAAGTGAGTTTGAGATGTTGAAGTGCACTTTGAAAACAGTTGGCAAACCATCCAAACAGTTCTTAATCATAAGGGTACTGGGGATTTCATCATTTAGAACTGCTTTTACCAGAGTATTTTGACTTTACACAGCGTTAGAGTTGAAAGGTAGCCTTATTTCACCATAACGTGTTTCAGGGCCTGAAATTCACTTTGTGTACACATATGTGACGCCTTGTTTTCCACCAGGAAACTGTTCAAAACAGTTCATTTCTGTAAATAACTATGTCGCTGATGTTTTTCAAGTGGTTTCACAACATAGAAGTTAAGACTCATTAAATTTAACTCAACTTCAGTTTTTGCCCAATGCAACTCAATAGGAATTTCAAAAGGTGAGTTTGAGATGTTGAATTGCACTTTGAAAAACAGTTGGGAATCCATCGAAACAGTTCTTAACCATAAGGGTACTGGGGATTTCATCATTTAGAACTGCTTTAACCAGAGTATTTTGACTTTCCACAGAGTTAGAGTTAGATTCATCATAACACTTTTCAAGACCTGAAAATAACTTTGTGTACACATCTGTGACGGCTTGTTTTCCACCAGGAAACTGTTCAAAACAGTTCATTTCTGTAAAAAACTATGTCGCAGATTTGTTTCAAGTGTTTCAACTTTCACAACATAGAAGTTAAGACTCATTAAATTTAACTCAACTTCAGTTTTTGCCCAATGAAACTCAATAGGAATTTCAAAAGGTGAGTTTGAGATGTTGAATTGCACTTTGAAAAACAGTGGGGAAACCATCCAAACAGTTCTTAACCATAAGGGTACTGGGGATTTCATCATTTAGAACTGCTTTTACCAGAGTATTTTGACTTTACACAGCGTTAGAGTTGAAGGTAACCTTATTTCACCATAACGAGTTTCAGGGCCTGAAAATAACTTTTGTACACATGTGTGACGCCTTGTTTTCCACCAGGAAACTGTTCAAAACAGTTCATTTCTGTAAAAAACTATGTCACAGATGTGTTTCAAGTGGTTTCACAACATAGAAGTTAAGACTCATTAAATTTAACTCAACTTCAGTTTTTGCCCAATGCAACTCAATAGGAATTTCAAAAGGTGAGTTTGAGATGTTGAATTGCACTTTGAAAACAGTGGGAAACCATCAAACAGTTCTTAACCATAAGGGTACTGGGGATTTCATCATTTAGAACTGCTTTTACCAGAGTATTTTGACTTTACACAGCGTTAGAGTTGAAGGTAACCTTATTTCACCATAACGCGTTTCAGGGCCTGAAAATAACTTTGTGTACACATGTGTGACGCCTTGTTTTCCACCAGGAAACTGTTCAAAACAGTTCGTTTCTCTAAAAAACTATGTCGCAGATGTGTTTCAAGTGTTTCAACTTTCACAACATAGAAGTGAAGACTCATTAAATTTAACTCAACTTCAGTTTTTGCCCAATGAAACTCAATAGGAATTTCAAAAGGTGAGTTTGAGATGTTGAATTGCACTTTGAAAAAAGTGGGGAAACCATCAAACAGTTCTTAACCATAAAGGGTACTGGGTTTCATCATTTAGAACTGCTTTTACCAGAGTATTTTGACTTTACACAGCGTTAGAGTTGAAAGTAACTTATTTCACCATAACGCGTTTCAGGGCCTGAAAATAACTTTGTGTACACATGTGTGACGCCTTGTTTTACACCAGGAAACTGTTCAAAACAGTTCATTTCTGTAAAAAATATTGCTGATGTTTTCAAGTGGTTTCACAACATAGAAGTTAAGACTCATTGAGTTTCACTCAACTTTAGATTTGGCCCAATGCAAGTCAAGGGGATTTCAAAAAGTGAGTTTGAGATGTTGAAGTGCACTTTGAAAAACAGTTGGCAAACCATCCAAACAGTTCTTAACCATAAGGGTACTGGGGATTTCATCATTTAGAACTGCTTTTACCAGAGTATTTTGACTTTACACAGCGTTAGAGTTGAAGGTAGCCTTATTTCACCATAACGTGTTTCAGGGCCTGAAATTCACTTTGTGTACACATATGTGACGCCTTGTTTTCCACCAGGAAACTGTTCAAAACAGTTCATTTCTGTAAAAACTATGTAAGCTGATGTTTTTCAAGTGGTTTCACAACATAGAAGTTAAGACTCATTAAATTTAACTCAACTTCAGTTTTTGCCCAATGCAACTCAATAGGAATTTCAAAAAGGGGAGTTTGAGATGTTGAATTGCACTTTGAAAACAGTTGGGAATCCATCGAAACAGTTCTTAACCATAAAAGGTACTGGGGATTTCATCATTTAGAACTGCTTTTACCAGAGTATTTTGACTTTCCACAGAGTTAGAGTTAGATTCATCATAACACTTTTCAAGACCTGAAAATAACTTTGTGTACACATCTGTGACGACTTGTTTTCCACCAGGAAACTGTTCAAAACAGTTCATTTCTGTAAAAAACTATGTCGCAGATTTGTTTCAAGTGTTTCAACTTTCACAACATAGAAGTTAAGACTCATTAAATTTAACTCAACTTCAGTTTTTGCCCAATGAAACTCAATAGGAATTTCAAAAGGTGAGTTTGAGATGTTGAATTGCACTTTGAAAAACAGTGGGGAAACATCAAACAGTTCTTAACCATAAGGGTACTGGGGATTTCATCATTTAGAACTGCTTTTACCAGAGTATTTTGACTTTACACAGCGTTAGAGTTGAAGATAACCTTATTTCACCATAACGCATTTCAGGTCCCTGAAAATAACTTTGTGTACACATGTGTGATGCCATGTTTTCCACCAGGAAACTGTTCAAAACAGTTCATTTCTGTAAAAAACAATGTCGCTGATGTTTTTCAAGTGGTTTCACAACATAGAAGTTAAGACTCATTGAGTTTCACTCAACTTTAGATTTGGCCCAATGCAAGTCAAGGGGATTTCAAAAAGTGAGTTTGAGATGTTGAAGTGCACTTTGAAAAACAATTGGGAAACCATCCAAACAGTTCTTAACCATAATGGTACTGGGGATTTCATCATTTAGAACTGCTTTTACCAGAGTATCTTGACTTTACACAGCGTTAGAGTTGAAGGTAACCTTATTTCACCATAACGCGTTTCAGGGCCTGAAAATAACTTTGTGTCACATGTGTGACGCCTTGTTTTCCACAGGAAACTGTTCAAAACAGTTCATTTCTGTAAAAAACTATGTCGCAGAAGTGTTTCAAGTGGTTTCACAACATAGAAGTTAAGACTCATTGAGTTTCACTGAACTTCAGTTTTTGTCCATTGCAAGTTAATGGGGATATCAAAAAGTGAGTTTAAGATGTGAAGTGCACTATGAAAAACAGTTGGAAACCATCCAAACAGTTCTTAACCATAAGGGAACTGGGGATTTTATCATTTAGAACTGTTTTTACCATAGTATTTTGACTTTACACAGCGTTAGAGTTGAAGGTAACCTTATTTCACCATAACGCATTTCAGGACCTAAAATTCACTTTGTGTACACATGAGTGACGCCTTGTTTTCCACCATGAAACTGTTCAAAACAGTTCGTTTCTCTAAAAAACTATGTCGCAGATGTGTTTCAAGTGTTTCAACTTTCACAACATTGAAGTGAAGACTCATTAAATTTAACTCAACTTCAGTTTTTGCCCAATGAAACTCAATAGGAATTTCAAAAGGTGAGTTTGAGATGTTGAATTGCACTTTGAAAAACAGTGGGAAACCATCCAAACAGTTCTTAACCATAAGGGTACTGGGGATTTCATCATTTAGAACTGCTTTTACCAGAGTATTTTGACTTTACACAGCGTTAGAGTTGAAGGTAACCTTATTTCACCATATGAGTTTCAGGGCCTGAAAATAACTTTGTGTACACATGTGTGACGCCTTGTTTTCCACCAGGAAACTGTTCAAAAAAGTTCATTTATGTAAAAAACTATATCGCAGAAGTGTTTCATGTGGTTTCACAACATAGAAGTTAAGACTCATTGAGTTTCACTCAACTTCAGTTTTTGTCCATTGCAAGTTAATGGGGATTTCAAAAAGTGAGTTTAAGATGTGAAGTGCACTATGAAAACAGTTGGAAACCATCAAACAGTTCTTAACCATAAAGGGAACTGGGGATTTTATCATTTAGAACTGTTTTTACCATAGTATTTTGACTTTACACAGCGTTAGAGTTGAAGGTAACCTTATTTCACCATAACGCGTTTCAGGGCCTGAAATTCACTTTGTGTTCACATTTGTGACGCCTTATTTTCCACCAGGAAACTGTTCAAAACAGTTCATTTCTGTAAAAATATTAGATGGTTTCAAGTGGTTTACCAAAATTTAAGCTCATTAAATTTAACTCAACTTAGTTTTGCCCAATGCAACTCAATAGAATTTCAAAAGGTGAGTTTGAGATGTTGAATTGCACTTTGAAAACAGGGGAAACCATCCAAACAGTTCTTAACCATAAGGGTACAGGGGATTTCATCATTTAGAACTGTTTTTACCTTAGTATTTTGACTTTACACAGCGTTAGAGTTGAAGGTAACCTTATTTCACCATAACGCATTTCAGGGCCTAAAATTCACATTGTGAACACATGAGTGACGCCTTGTTTTCCACCATGAAACTGTTCAAAACAGTTCATTTCTGTAAATAACTATATCGCAGATGTGTTTTAAGTGGTTTCACAACACAGAAGTTAAGACTCATTAAATTTAACTCAACTTCAGTTTTTGCCCAATGCAACTCAATAGGAATTTCAAAAGGTGAGTTTGAGATGTTGAATTGCACTTTGAAAAACAGTGGGGAAACCATCGAAACAGTTCTTAACCATAAGGTACTGGGGATTTCATCATTTAGAACTGCTTTTACCAGAGTATTTTGACTTTACACAGCGTTAGAGTTGAAGGTAACCTTATTTCACCAACAGGTTTGGGCCTGAAAATAATTTGGTTCAAGGGGATTGTTTTTCCCCCAGGAAACGTTAAAAAATTCACGTTTAAAAAAAAAAGTCGAAATTTTAATGGTTTACAAAAAGAATTGACTCCCTTGAGTTTTTAAAAATTATTTTTCCATTGCGTTAAGGGTTTTAAAATGGGTTTTAAATTGAAGGCCTTTTTGAAAAACGTTCCAAAATTTTAACCCAAAGGGCTGGGGAATCATTTAAACTTTTTTAAGATTTTATTTAACCTTAGGGTTGAAGGAATTTTTTTTAGGGTTTCAGGGTGAAATTATTTGGTTCACTTTGGGCCCTTTTTTTCCACCGGGGAAAAGTTCAAAAAGTTTTTTTTTAAAAAAATATACAATTTTTTAAAATTTTTCAACTGATTAAGAAACCTTAAAATTTTCTCAACTTCAGTTTTTTCCTGAATAATGGTTTCAAGGTTGGTTTTAAATTTAAAACTTTAAAACGTTTTCCTGAAAAACAAAAAAATAAGGGTTGGGGATTTCACTTTAAAAAACCCTTTTCAATTTTTTTTTTAATTGAAGGTAAGAAATTCCAAATTTAGGTGAAAATAATTTTTTAATTGGGCCTTGTTTTCCACCGGAAATTTTAAAAAGTTCATTTCTGTAAAAAATTTGGATGTGTTTTAAAATTTCACAACAAAAGTTAAGACTCATTAAATTTAACTCAACTTTAGTTTTTTTCCATTTCAATTAATGGGGGTTTCAAAGTGAGTTTAAATTGAATCACTTGAAAAAAAGTTGGGGGAAAACCCTCCAAAAGTTCTTTAAACCCTAAGGGTACTGGGGTTTTTTTTTAGAACGTTTTACCAAATATTTTGACTTTTAAGCGTTAAGGTTAAAATTAAACCCATTTCACCCAAAACTTTCAGGGCCCCTTCACGTGTTCAATTTTTGTTTTCCCGGGAATGTTAAAAAAATTATTTCTTAAAAATATTAAAGTTTTGGTTTCCAACATAAAATTGCTCAAATTTAAAATTCATTTTTTTAAGATAAAAGGAATTTAACGTTGGGGAAATTTCCCCTTTAAAAATTTTTAAAATCCAAAAAAAACCCCAAAGGTACTGGGGTTTCATATTTAGAAATTTTTACCATATTTTTCTTTCAAAAAGGTTTAAAAAAATTTTAAAAAATTTCCCTTGGTTTCAAGGGCTAAAACATTTTTTTAAATTGTGGGTTTTTCCCGGATTTAAAACATTTTTTTTTAAAAAATATTCACAATTGTTTGGCCCCTAACAAAAAATTAAGATTTTGAGTTTTAAATCATTTTTTTACAAATTAAGGGGTTTTTAAAAATTTTAAATTAGGATTTAAAAATTAAAAATAAAAGTTTTAAACCCTAGGGGATGGGGGTTTCACATTTTGTCTTTTACCATACTTGCTTTCCCGCTTAATTAAAATTTTTTCCCCGGTTTAGGGTAAAATAATTTGTGAACAAGTTGGGCCCTTGCCATAAAGTAAAAACAGTTACTTAAAAAATATAAACCCCGATTTTTTAAAATTTTTTTCAACTGGGTTTAAACTCATTTATTTCACCCCTTTAATTTTTCCCAATGGGAAAGGGGGTTTTTAAAAAAGTTTGGGGTTGGGCATTTTAAAAATTGGGAAAACCCTCCCGCTTAAATAAGGATATGGGGATTTTTTTAAAACGTTTTAATGTTTTTTTTTTAAAAATTAGGTTAAGGAATTATTTACCTCAGCTTTCCGGACCAAATTAAATTTTTTTAATCCCATTTACACAAAGGTTTTTCCCCCGGGCGTTATTAAATTGGAAATTAACTCTTTTAAAAAATTAAAAAAAAAAAAATTTAAATATGAAAAAAAGTTAAGGGAAAAATTTTGGCCTTTTTCAAAAGGCCCTTAACATTCCTAAAATATTATGAACCCCAGCCCCGGGAGGTTTGGGGAAAGCCCACTCGCAATTTTTCAAAATTGGGGGAAATGTGGAAAAAAAGTTTCACAAAGGCTTTTAGCCCGGCCCCTTTGGAAACCTTAGTTTTGGGAAAATTTTTGGTAAGGGTTTTTAAAATTTTCTTAAAAATTTTGAAAATTTTTAAAGGCGTTTTTAAATTTTAAAACCCCCGGGGGAAAGCCCCCAAAAATTGGTGAAAATATGTTTAAATAGTTGTAAAGCGCATAGCAATTTTTTTGCAAAATGAATTTTTTGTTTCTTTAGTTTCCCCCTTTTTAAAAAAAAAAAATTAAATATTGGCCCCAAACTTTTAAAATAAAAGGGAAAAGGTTTTAAAAAATCCCGATTTTAAAAATTTGAAGGGTTTTATGCAAAGGCATTTGATTCAAAATTTGAAATTTTTTATTTTTTGGGAAACGGTTTAATTAGAACAAATAAAACTTTAAAGTTAAAAAAAAAACATTAAGAAGGGGAAAATTTTTTTCATTTTAATTAGCACCTTAATTTTAAAAAAGGTTTTTTACCGGCGGGTTAAAAAAAGGGCCCTTAGTGTTGAAATAAAAAACCGGGAAAAGAAAAAAAATTCCCCCATTAAAAAATTTACGTTTTGGTTTTCCCGGTCCCTTTTAAAAAAATTTTAAATTTCCCCCTTTTAAGTAAAATTTAGGCTTTTTTGAGTCAACCCCAGTTGGAAACCTTTTTTTTTGGTTTTAAATGCTTTTTATTTATGGGGAAAAAGGCGTTTAAAAAAAGTGAATTTTAAACCCCCAAAAATTTTTTTGGGAAAAGGGGTTTTTTTGGGGGAAAAAAAATAAAAAAAATTTTTAAAATTATTTAAAAAAAGTGGTTTTCCCCCCCCCGTTTTCAGTGATTGAAAAAACCCAAACCCCTTAAACCATTTAATTTATTTCAAAACTTTAAAAAGGCGGGGAAAATTTTTTGGCTATATTTAAAACCAAAGCGGGGAAAGTTTTTAAAACCGGGAAAAACCAAAACCAATTTGGGTTTTTGGGTTTTTTTAAAAACTAACCTTTAAATCTGTAAAAAATCAAAAAATTTTTAAAATTCAAAGGGAAATCCCCAACTTTTTTAAGCTGTTTAGGTTTTCCCTTTTTTTTAATCTTAACATTCCCAAAACCCCTTTTTTAAAACCCCTTACATGGGGGTTTAAAAATGAAACCAAAGGTTTAACATGTTTGAAACCATTGAAAAACAAGCGCAAATTTTTTTCAAAATAATTTTTTTAACGGGTTTCCGTGAAAAAAGGGGGTCAAACTGGGAAAAAAATTTTTTTCAGGGTGAAATATTATGGGAAAAAGGTTACCTTCCTTCCCTTAAGCTAAACTTTGCAGCTAAAATAAACCCCAGTAAAGGAAAAAATGGGAAATTTTCCCATGTTTTTAAAATGAAAAATCAAACCATTTAAAACCTTTTGGTTTATTAAAACTGAATTGGAAAAAATAGTCAAATTTTAAAACCCCAAAAAACTTTGCCTATTTTTAAGAAATGAACTTTTTAAAGTTTCAGGGGAAAAAATCCCCAAAAAAAAAGTTATTTTTAGGCCCGGGGGTTAGGGGAAATAAAAACCTTCCTTAAAACTGTGAGCAAAATTCCGTGCAGTTTAAAAGAAATTCCCTTTGGAAAATGTTTGGGTGGTTTTAAAGTTTTTTTGGGAAAACAAAAACTTTTTAAATCCCCCAATATTCCATATTAAATTGGTAAATAATAGTCTTTTCAGTTTAAACCACTTGAAAAAATCAAAAAAGTTTTTTCAGAAAAGAATGTTTTTAAAGTTTCCATGGAAAAAGGGAAAAAAAAATTTTCCAAATAAATTTTTAAAATTTTGAAATAAGGTTCCCAATTACGTTTTGGTTAATTTTAAAAAAAAAAATTAATCCCCGTAAAATTTTAAAAATTTTGGAAGGGTTTCCCCCCCGTTTTTCAAATTTAATTCCATTTTAAACTCACCTTTTAAATTTCCCTTTTAGCAGGGAAAAAAAAGTTGGTTAAAAAAGGGCTTATTTTGTTTAAATTTTAAAAACTTAAAATTCAAAAATTTTTTTAACGTTTTTGAACAGTTTTCCTTGGAAAAAAAGGTTTTCCCCGGTTAAAAAGGGGTTTTTTTCAGGCCTAACCCCTTTGTGAAAAAATTTCCTTTCCAGGGTGAAATCAAAAAACTCTGAAAAAGATTTAAAAGGAAATCCCAGTTTTTTAAAAAACGTTTATGGTTTTCCCCCCCCCTTTTTCAGTAATTTCCCCCAAATATTTTTAAATTCCATTGATTCATTGGGCAAAAAAGAATTAAAAATTTTGGGGGTTTTTTCTTTTTGGAAAATAAACATTGGACAAGTTTTTTAAAAAAATTTTTGAACAGTTTCATGGTGGAAAACAAACCCTCTTTTAAAAAATGAATTTTGGGTAAATCTTTGGTGAAATGGTTATTAAACCCGGTTTTTTGGGAATCAAAATACTTTAAAAAAAAAAATTTAAAAAAGGGGAAACCCTATTTGGTTAAATTTTAGGTTTCCCCCCTGTTTTTAAAATGAACCATCTCAAAATATTTTAAACCCATTGAGTTCTTTGGGAAAAACTAAGTTGAAGAAATTTAATGGAGCTTAAATTTTATTTTTCCACTTAAAAAAATTGCGAATAGTTTTTTTTTGGAAATAATGTTTTGAAAAGTTTTCCTTTTAAAAAAAAAAAGTCCTGCCCAAAAAATTTTTACTTAAAAATGGGGTGAACAATTTTTTGGAAAAAAAAACTCTGGGAAAGGTTCAAATGAAAATTTTTTTATGGTTTAAAAAAGTTTTAAAAGGTTTTAAGTTTTTAATGATTCCAAAATTAAATATTTTTAAATCAAGCATTGGGCCAATCTAAGTTAAAACTTTTAAAATTTAATAGGGGAAACCATTAAAACCCGGGAAAATTTTTAAGAAATAACTTTTAACTTTTCCCGGTGGGAAAAAAGGGGCAAAATTTACAAAAGTTATTTTTTGGGCCCAAAAAAAGTTTGGGAAAATTCCTTCACTTAAATGTTAAAAAAAAATTTAAAATTTTTGGGAAAAAAATTCAAAAGTGAAACGCCCCCATGGTTAAAATTTTGGAAAGGTTTTCCCCCCCCTTTTTTAAAGTCTTCAACATCCAAATCCCTTTGAAATTCCTTTTGATTTTTTGGGGGAAAATGGTTTTATTAAATTTAAAATTTTAAATTTGGGAAAAAAAAAATTTGGAATAGTTTTTTTAAAAATGGCTTTTTTTAAAGTTTTTGGTGAAAAAACCACCGTAATTCACAAAGTTATTTTCAGGCCCAAATTATTGAAATAATTACCTTCAACTCCCAGCTGTGAAATAAAATATCTTGATTAAAAAAAAATCCCCCTCCCTATGGTTAAACTGTTTGGTGGTTTCCCCTGTTTTCAATCACTTCTTTAAACTCACTTTTTAAAAAACTTTCAATGGACAAAAAATGAAGTTGAGTGAAAAATACTTAACTATGTTGTGAAAAACCCGCATCTGTGATGTTTTTTTCAAAATGGGCTGTTTTAAAGTTTCCCCGGTGAAAAAAATACACCCACCAAAAAAATTTCAGGCCCAAGCGGGTATGGGGAAATAAGGTTCCCTTTCCCCACGTGGTTTTAAAAAATATCGTAAAAACAGTTCAAAATGAAAACCCAGTACTCTTATGGTTAAAACTGTTTGGATGGTTTCCCCCCTGTTTTTCAAAGTGCCCTTTAAATTCAAACTCCTTTTTAAATCCCCCTTGGGAAAAAAAAAGTTGAGTGCTTGGGTTTCTTTTTTTTGTGAAAAACCGAAAACATCAGCGAAAATTTTTTCAGAAATGAAATTTTTGCGTTTCCTTTGGGGGAAAAAAGGCAAAAGGGCAAAAATTACGGCCTGGGGCTTATGGGGGGCCTTTACTCTAGCGCTGTGGGGTCAAAATCTCTGGTAAAAACGGGTTCTAAATTATTTGTCCCTTATGGTTAAGAACTGTTTGGATGGTTTACTTTTTTTAAAGTGCAATTCAAATTAAACTCACCTTTTGAAATTCCTATTGAGTTGCATTGGGCAAAAAATGAAGTTGAGTTAAAATTTTTGGTCTTAACTTCATGTTGTGAAACCCCTTGAAACACATCGGCATAGTTTTTTTCGGGAAAAGAACTGGAACGTTTCCTGGTGGAAAAAAAAAAGGGGTCACACATGTGTACCAAAAATTTCGGCCCTGAAGCGGCGTTATGGTGAAATAAGGTTACCTTCCCCTGTGTAAAGTCAAAAAACTCTGGTAAAAAAAGTTCCCAAAGATAAATCCCCATACCCTTATGGTTGAACTGTTTGGATGGTTTCCCCCCTGTTTTCAAATCAATTCAACATCTCAAACTCACCTTTAGAAAATTTCCCATTGAGTTGCATTGGGAAAAAATGAAAGTTAAATTTTAAAGAGTCTTAACTTCTTTGTGAAACCACTTAAAACACCCTCGACAAGTTTTTTCAGAAATGAACTGTTTTGAACAGTTTTTTATGGTGGAAAAAAAAAATTTTTTGTACACAAAGTGAATTTTAGGCCTGAAATCGTTATGGTGAAATAAGGTTCCTTAACTCTACGGCTTTTGAATCAAAATACTAAGGTAAAAAAAAGTTCTAAATGATGAAAACCCCAACCCCTTATGGGTTAGAACTTTTTGGTTTTTCCCCCCTGTTTTTTAAGTCTTCACATCTCAAACTCACCCTTTTTAAATTCCTATTGGTTCATTGGGCAAAAAAATGAAGTTGAGTTAAATTTTGAGTCTTCTTTATGTTGTAAAA
>NW_024386583.1:0-67562 GCF_016835505.1 Polypterus senegalus
AATAAGGGTCTCTTGACGTCTAGTGAACACCTTCTCAAAGAGCTCCTTGTGTTTGGAGAGGAGGCTTGTGAGGCACCTGAGGGAATGTTGGCGGGGTGTATCGGGCACAAACCTTTGGGTGCGTGGCACCCCAACCCCGAAATGGCCAGACAGCTGCACTTTATTTGATGGCTTATTTATTTTTGATTCTCACTGGAATGTCATACAGTGTGATGGCTGGCCATGTTTGGTTGGTCGGTCAGTCCACAGAAGGCCTGCTGACATCTGTTTTTCTTGGATAGATTTATTTGTTTTTAATTTTCACTCAGGGATCACCAGTTTGTGGTTTTGCTGCGTCACTTCACTTCTCTGTCATTTCAGTGCTTATTTGCTCTGCATGATGGACCTCCAGGACTCCTGGAGAGTTATGCAGGTGACAGCTGGTTTACATCGGAATATTTATTTATTTAGAAATTTTCACTTGGGAAGGAGTAGTTTGATTTTGTTTTTTTTTGCCTAGAAGCTGAGTTAGGAACAGAACTGGGTCTTTGGCATCATGAACCAACTCTCTGGTCTGGTCACCTATAATGTTGTCTGCTACCCTTTTTTAAGGCTACGATTTTGATTAAATATTCAAGCAAGTGTGACGTTTAGGCTCATCTATTAATTCACATTCACTCCATTACAGTCTCTAGGCAAAAGTAAAGATGTGAAGACTTCATCAGCATTGAATTTTTTCTCCAGGGCTTTTCTATTGTTGCAGTTTAGTTTTTTGTTCCTTCCCCCCACCCATAAAGGCCACAATTGCATAAAGGTAGGCAAAGCGATCCATTTCTTCCAGGGGTCTTTCCAAGCCAACTATGAGTTGCAGACTTTCTAGTGTATTATGGATTTTCTCTTGGAATGGGCTATGGTCATCATTTATCACCAGAAGCCCACGGTACCTCAAGTGGCTCCATTCTATCCCCTGGGCTAAGTGCAGCATTAGCAGCGCTATGGAGAAATCCATTGCTACCGACAGTTGGAGGGTACCTAAAACTGACTGGATATCCAAGAGTTTTAGATGCAAAGGTACACTTCTGGTTCACCACAACCAGCTGCCATCCAGTCCACTAGCTGATTCTCACTTATGATTCATGAAGAAGACATTAAATTATGTAGCACAGAGATAAATGAGAAATATAAGTCAATAGAACTTGGAACTCCTTACTGGAGACAATGTGTGACGTAACAGTGCAAGAGCTCCTCAGGTAAGTTCAAGATGGCAGGCTCAGTTCCCAGTGCCGTGTGGACCCGTCTACTACCATGATTATGTAGCTGCATAGAAATCACCATGAATGCTCTATATAAAAGAGATTGACAGCTTACCTCCTTATCCCATGTATGCTCATCTACTGAGGGCTCCAGGCAACATTCTGTGGCTTAGAGGGGTTGATTCTTTCTGCTATACTGAGAGTCAGCTGCAGGCCTCTATAGTGCCTTCCTGAGGCTGCATTGTGCTACGGGGTATTTTTCCAAGGCTTTTTCTAATTATTCTTCTGGTAACCTTTAGCAGCCAAGAACTCAGCTGGGTCTCTGGGAATTCCCAGTTTCTCAGCATACTGAAGAAAGAAGCCATACCCGCTCTCTGCTGTCTCTCCCATTTCCAGTTGTTTGTCTGCTTTGCTTTCAGACCCCAATGCTCATAATCACATTGCCTCAGATCTGCTTCCAGCCCTCTGGTATATCACTGGATCAGATGTTGGCTTTCATTTATTGCCGTCTGCTTGGAAGGGAAAGTGGGAATGATTTGTTTGGAAGTGCCTCTGTGAATTAATTCTGTCTTTCTCTCTCTCTCTCTCTCTCGCTCTCCAGCATACATTCTCAATTGATCTTGCAAGTGTGGAGAATGGCCGTGGCAAGTGTCCCCATGACCCCAGCAGACCCTTCACCAGCACCTTCACTGGTAAGTGCTAATCTACAAATCAGGTGGACTCAGTAGGTATGAGTGTAGAACGGTGCTAAGGTCAGAAATTTAACTCTATATAGAGTGTGTTGGTCAGGCCACTGTCTGGTCCACCAGTGGGAGAGAGCAGGAGACTCCATGTATGACTTCTCACTATGGAAGTGTCTCTTCATTGCATCAGGGCATCAGGTTGGAAATTCTTCCTGTCGATCAGCAGCTGGCTTAGGAGTTGGTGGTTCCAGTAATTGTTTGGATGAAGTAGGCCCTTTTTTAATGATCTGTTTAGTCACATTCTCCTTTTCCTGGAAGGAGACGGGATGTGAACAGAAGAGGCAGAGCAAATTAACCTCAACACAACAACCAATAAATTCAGCCCCGTTAACAAAAAAAATAATTTAAAAAATGTAGCTATACATTAATATGAATAAAATCAAAACACTGTGGACGTCCCCAACAGAAGAAAAGCCAAGAAGGCCTAAGCAAATAAAAAAGGAGATTTTTTTGCACAAATGAAACGCACAAGAAGGGCAACACAAGATGAGTGACAAATATAACGCAATAACAACATTTAGAGTCCCTTAGGGCCTACCTAAAAAAAAAAAATAAGATGTTCGGACTATTCGTGGGGTGTTGAGCACACTTGCCCACAATAAGATCCTCATATTTGCACACACCTTCCTACCTTTACACCCTTTTTCCATAACCATACTGGCCTTTCATCTTTCACCTTCCTGGCAAGCCCATGCCAATTCTATTGTTTAGAAGAAATGCTTAAGCTTCAATTTGAGGTCAGCCTTTGGGATCCCTTCTAGAGGAAGAAAAGTCCTGTCGACCCCTTTGGGCCGCTCTCCTGGGGCTCCATCTGCCATTCCCATGAGCTTTTACATTATACTGTACCAGGTCTAGACCAGCCTATAGATGTTTGAGGATACGTGGCTGGAGGCCACACATAAGCAGGGTTATAAATCTGTAAGATTCAGTTCCCTCATGCCAATCCATTATAATGCTGTCCCCTTAATGGTAAAGTCTGCAGATCCTTCCATTATATTATATTCCATTGTAGCTTCTCTTTAAGGCTGGCCTCTTGTACAGGATAAAACCACACCTCATGTTATTATAAGGGAAAAGTGCCATCATTTTTGTACCAATGAATAGATTTATGGGACCTCATGGCTACCCGCAGGATCTTTTTTCACTCATGAATTTCTGTAAAGTGGTGGGTGTTATGGAAGCACTTATTTCCGCAAGTGGGGTCCTTTTGGTGCTTTAGGGTCCTTTGGTGGCCCTACTTGGAACACGAAGAGATGATCAGCCCATCTCTTTTGAAGATGACTGTGTATCATGAAGGTGTTATAAGCAGCAGTCAATGATGGGAAACCTGAGCAAAGTGTCTGGGCTTACAAAGGTGTGAAGCTTTCAGGCCCGGCATGAATCCCAACCTTTTTATTAGTAATAAATAATTTACTGGCCACTCTTCAGGGTCACAAAGCTCACCACATGAACCACATAAAAAGCCTGTAATTACAGTGGGATCATCAAGACAGTCGTCTCAGTGTGAAGGAGACCACAGGATTTCAGATTTAATAAGCCGTCCTCCAAATTCAATTACCCCATCATGTTCTACCTTGTCAGGAGTTTTTTTTTCTTTTTTTTTTCCATTATGTCAGCTGGCTTCGTATTCTTGGAAAGCTCCTCTACATCAATTAGGAGATCTGTTTTTTATTTTATGGAGCACCTTTCACGCATCATAGAGAGCTTTACATCATGAAAGAATTAGCAACAGACTGCTCTGGGCAACATGAAAGGATGCTAGTGGCACCGTGCCGTGAAGTACTTTTGAAAGGCATCCATGTAAAGTGGCCTTGAGTCGGAATTAATAGGCTTCTAGGTAGCAACTTACAAAAAGTAGAAAAGCCATGAATGACTTCGCTGGGGATGCCGACTGAGAGGCACCAGAAGGGTAAGATCACTTACGTTTTCACTTTTATGGACACTGCTAGGACAACGGTGCCATTTTCCAGTTTAGATTTATACCCTGTGTCAGGAAATATTCACTTCAGAGCAGCGGTCCGTTCAGCATGAGGAACAACATGGATACGTACACTGGTGAAATTGGTTTTCACGTCCACTACCACTAGAAGACCACATATTGCACTCACCATTAAAAGGTGGACAGGGTTGCAGAGAAGAAGGTGAGCTTAGGATGTTTATAATGCCACTGCATTACATGTTCATCTGACATACACACGACCGTGTTTTTTGTCTTTGTGAGACCAGGTCATCAGATAGTGGCTCTTATTAGCCACATGAAAGTGATTGCAGTACGGCAGTCATGCCTGTTGGGATAGACTCAGAAATTCCCAAAGAGCAACATCTCTGAAGGACTGCTGGTCCATGTCTTCTATCTTTAGCTATGTAGCCTTCATGAATCGCCATGTAATGCCAGATGACAACAATCACGTTAGAAGTTAAACTAACTGGTACTCTCAGTCAGGGGTTTGGAATGGCTAACCAAAAATAAGAAAAGGGGTTTTACGGTGGCACAGTGGTAGCGCTGCTGCCTTGCAGTTAGGAGACCTGGGTTCGCTTCCTGCGTGGAGTTTGCATGTTCTCCCGTGTCTGCGTGGGTTTCCTCCAG
Organism: Polypterus senegalus; assembly: GCF_016835505.1. Lineage (NCBI taxonomy): Eukaryota > Metazoa > Chordata > Cladistia > Polypteriformes > Polypteridae > Polypterus > Polypterus senegalus. The sequence continues at coordinate 4,563 of NW_024386583.1, forward strand.
GCGCTCTGGTTTCCTCCCACAGTCCAAAGACATGCAGGTTAGGTGGATTGGCGATTCTAAATTGGCCCTAGTGTGTGCTTGGTGGGTTGGTTGTGGGGTGTGCACCCTGCCCGGGATTGGTTCCTGCCTTGTGCCCTGTGTTGGCTGGGATTGGCTTCAGCAGACCACCGTGACCCTGTGTTCGGATTCAGCGGATTGGAAAATGGATGGATGAAATAAGAAAAGCTAAATGAACAGGAAAGCATTTCTAGAAATTTGCACAACAGTAAATCACGCCATTAACAATGCAATAAAACGAAAAATGTGAAAAATAAATAAAAATGAATTCAAAGAAAACCAAACAAGGAATCCTATTAAAAACACACCCAGAAGACTTAAATGGCTGCAGATCCTGTCTACCCAGATGTGCTACTCCATTCCTGACTCATTTAGTGATGTCTGCCATTGACCACCTACCATCGCTGCATGTGAATGGACTTAGCGTCGAGCTCCAGCAGACTGAGTCCTGCTTTTCATTGGGACATATGACCACCAGATTTGCATTTGGAGACAACATAGACAATGGTGCAATCCAAGCAACCTTCTTGAATCGCATGCTTCCAGAGTAGGAGGTGTCATAGTAAGAGGTGCCATCACTATGACAGCAGGTGACTTACTGCCTGATAGGAACAGAGATTGACCACCGTGTACTGTAAATCACGTCAAGATGAAATCACCATAAATGATTAAACTTTAGGAGCAACAAAACAATTCCCAAACACAACCATGAAAGCCCTAATGAGTTTGGTTCCTTTGCCAGGTTGGCTGTGCCAATTGTCTTGGTCCAGGCACTCCAACTACTGTCTATTCTATGACCTCTCAGGTGGAGCAGTTTGATTTGCACAGGAAATCATTCCTCTTCTGATGCCATGCCACAGTGCATGAGAATAGCACCCAGTCTCCACATGTCACTCCACTTTGGACCAGTCCTTACTCGGGGGGGTCTCCTATTCTTTGCCCTAAATGTACTTCAAAACCTCTGGTTTTTGGTTTACTGTCTTTGTACATATAGGTATTACAATCTTAGGTCTGAGTCGCAATCTGTTTTATTGGGTGGTTACCTACCAGGTAACGCTTATGGTTGGTCGGCCAATTGGGCAAACATCCACCACGTCCTCTCAGTTGCGAGAAGCAGATCATAGATACAGTATGTTGCAAGGTATCTGGCAAATAATACAAAGAGTACATGACACGTGTTTCACCCTTATTGGGGCTCGCAAGTATGTGAAGTTTTGCATCCCCTCGTGGGGACTGAACCTTGGACATCAGCACCTGAGGCAAAGCCTCTGACGTTGCGCCATGGTGGTTGGTCACCAAAAGAATTACCTGATTGGTAACCACCCAAATAATCAGATTCAGGTTCAGACCTAGCAATGTAATTCTCCAATCTTCATCATGTCAAGTGGCACAATGTCAGTGGCTTCGCCTCGGGTGCTGATGCCCAAGGTTCAGTCCCCGCGAGGGGATGCAAAAGTGCGTACACCTGAGGAACCCCAAAAAGAGCAAAACATGTGTTGTGTACTCTTTGTATTATTTGGCACATACTGTATCACATATAGGTACTGTATTTAGATGGCACCAGAGTGTATGAAATAGCATTTAGTCTAATGGAATTTATTTTAATTTTTTTTGTGCTTTGCAAACTTTTTTTTTTTTTTGTCCCATCAATAAACCGTTTTTTAACGGATTGATTTGTACTCATTAAACACAGGTTTGAAGGAGACGTTGTAAATTGAGTTAAAATGAAAGTAAAATAATAAAGTACTACACCTTCAGAAGAGCAGGCTGCACCAAACCGATGACATATGTATTTTTTTTCTTCACCTTCTTTTTCATTACCTCTCATTGATTTATCCATTTTATCCATTCAGAGTCACATTGAAGCTGGAGCCTATCCCAGTAAAACATCAGAAAAAAGGCAAGAACAATCCTAGGCCAGAGGCCTGCACTTGTGTCTTTTCCGGCTCAGAGTTCCCAGGTCTTATAAGTCGGGGTATTCATCTGCTTCATGCCTTCTTAATTTCTTGGTACCTCTGCCAGCTCCTCATCATGTTGGTATAAATCCAGGCATACCCCTGCAGAACATCCACTCTTGTGTCTCTCATTGTTTACCATCTTGATTTAGTTAAATGATGACTGAATTCCTAATTTCGCTGGTGTTTGGAGATGATTTCAGCCGTACATTTCCTCAGATAAAAATCAAATGGATGTCACAAACTGTTAATACTCGGGTGAATTTAGCAAAAATTTCAAAAACTCACTTTTGTAAATCAGGAGGTAAAGAGTGTGTGTTTTTAGGTTAATTGGCAATGTTGAATTGGGCCTGCGATTGACAGAGCTTGTTATCGCCTTTGCATGCAGTTCTGCTGGGATAGGCCTACAACCGGAACTGGATGAATAGGATAAAATATGACAGGAGTGAGAACTTGGTGGACTGAGCGAGGTTTGCTCTTCAGTTGTTCTCTTTGACTTCCCTGGCAGGAGGAGAGCTTTACACAGGCCTCACAGCAGACTTCCTGGGTCGGGACCCCGTGATCTTCCGCAGTCTGGGCAGCCGCTCTGCCATGAGGACGGAGACAGACCAGCGTGTGCTGCATGGTGAGTCACCCCCTAGTGAGTGTGCCACAGTGTCTGTGTGTGTGGGTGTGTGTTATGGAGGGATACTCTGGAACTGATGGCTAAGAAATGTTAATTCCAGATGGCTTTGGATGTGAAACTCAATTTGTTTTTTTTTTGTTTTTTGTTGCCAGAAAATGTAGCTTTTATGTTGGGAAAAAAATAATTTTCAGTATGAGAAAGGCTGCAATCTCAAGATGTACTAATATGTCTGAAGCCAAAACACATGTGTGGCCAGAGGATCTGGCTTGTGAAGTCTTAAAGGGTTGCTGTAGTTCAGTTGCTTTTGAGGGTTTCACACAGGGGTGCTGACTGTGATCAATGAGGGGAGTGTGTTAACAGTCGCCAATGCAGACAAGAAGAGAAGTGCAGAGGTGGGACGTGTCAGGCAGCCACTGGGCGACCACTGTGTGGACAACGTGCTCAGCCCGTGTATGAGTTCCCGTAAAGTCTGTTTCTGAACCTTAGTCATTATTTTCGAGGTGCCTTTCTTGCCCCCAACATCGTTTCATACTTTGCGTCTTTACTCCTCCTCTTACATCTCACATTCGCTCCTCCCCTTTTGTGACACCACCAAAACCAAATTGACCAGTCAGGCCAAAGCCAGACTGACCAATCAGACTGGACTGGCCACAAAGACCTTATTGTTTTATTATACAGGGAGATTCACTCGAAAGAGGCCCCGAATATTCTGTTGTAACTCCCGTTAGGATGAAGCAATCAGAACCAAAAAAATATGCTATATACGTTGACGTACGTGTAATCGATTGCATTACATGTGATGCTGGAAGTGATTTCCGTTTCCTGCCAGAAACATTTCAACGTGGCGCTCCATGTTCCTGAATGTATTGGCAAGCATCCCAGGGGGAATAGCAGCAAATTCACGTTGAATGTTTTCCTTCAGATCTTCCACAGTGTGAGACTTGTTCCGATTAGACTTTTCCTTTGAATATACCCCAAAGGAAGAAGTCTGATGGTGTCGGATCCAGCGACCATGATGGCCAAAGCCCTTTTGAAATTACCCTGTTGCCGAAGAAGGACTCGATTTCTGCCATGCTCCATGCCGATGTTTGACACATTGCTCCATCTTGCTGGAAGTAGCCTTCTGTTAACTCATGATCATCCAGTTGATTCTGACATCGCTTAAACGAAGTGGTGACCCAATAGGTTTGCACCACGAAGACATGCTGCTCAATACCGTACACCACCATCCTGATGAGAAGTTGATTGACTGAGTGAAGGGGTACAGGCAGTATGCACCCAGAAGTTGCAAACGGAGGTTAAACGTCACGACAGCTGTCCGGTGCCTAACTCATCACTCCAATGCAGGGGCATCTGGGCTTGCTCGAAGCTCCACGTACTGAGGAGCACATTGCATGTTGTTTCGTTCAGATTGCTTCGTCCTAGCGAGAGTTATTTCAGAATATTCAGGGCCTCTTTCGAGTGAATCTCCCTGCATCATGGATTTAGATTGGTTTGTCTATAACTTCAGGTTAAATGTTACAAAAACGTTCCAGACGTTTGCAGAGCAATTCATGAACTTTAATGTAATGTTAGGTGTTATGTGGGAACACAAACAGGTGTGATGGACTGGTGCCCCCATCTGAGTTGTTTCCCACTGACGCTGCTGAGATTGACTCAAGTTCCCATCATCGCTTAATCGAATTAAGTCCGTCTGAGGGTGGCATGTTATGTTATTAATCCCCGTACATGTTTACATGGTCCTCATTGAGGGATGAGCTTCTCCATTCATTCTCTAATATCTAATATTGAACACACATCTGATGCTTGCAGATCCCAAGTTTGTGGCAGCCCATCTGATCCCGGATAATGACGACCGTGACAATGACAAGGTCTATTTCTTCTTCACGGAGAAAGCCATGGAGGCTGGCAAGGAGTCTGGTGCCATCCACAGCCGGGTGGGCCGAGTCTGTGCGGTGAGTCCACTGACCACATCTCCTGTGTAATTGTGTCTGAGTGTGCATGTGTGTGTGGGGTAATGTTCTAGCAGGAATGGAATACATGAAATGAACTGTATTTAATGTTCATTTGAAAAAGGGTATTTAAACACAGCTAAACAAACTTTAAGGAAATCAAACTTCCTTTAAGGGGTGTGTGTCCTTAGTGTCGCTCTGAAATGGAACAGAGGGGTCCATTTTGAGATCTGATTGTCTAGAGTGCCATGCTGGAAGTGGTACAAATTGTGACTCTGACAGCAGGGCAGAGACGTTCATTCTGACTTTAGGGGGTCACTCCTGAGAGGCATGTTTTGGGCTTAAATGAAGAGAATGACATTGGAAGATGTGCCCAAGGGTCATCCTCAAAGTCACTGTGGGAGGCTTGAGTGTCATTGTTGAGGTTGGGCCAAGGAGCTCAATATGGGCTGTCAGGTTCATGTGTGAATTCAATTTTTGATCTGGTTCTGAACATTTTTTCACTTGTTTTGGTCTTTTGGTAATTTAATTTTATTCTTCTATATTTTCTCAAGTTGCTTTTTTTAAAGTGAGGTCATTGTGTGGTCTCAGGTTGCATGTTTTTAGTCTGTGGAGGATTTTTCTGTATCAACCGTATATGTGTCATTTGATGGCATGTTGTCACCATCTTGTTCAAGAGAAAGATCTCTTCTGTACATTATGGAAGATGAAGGGAACACTCTCCTGAACTATCGAAATTATTGATTACAGTTCCCAGTTTGACAGATATAAGGAAGTTCATTGGATCCATTAACTCTTCCCTGTCTTATCGTTAAGACTTTGGTGTCCTGTGCTAAAAATGCTGCCACTGGTGAAAGATAAACTACCAACGATTTTCTTGTTTTTATGGAAAGACACTCTAATTGGTCACAAGGATGGAAATGTATATCTTAGATGCCATTCTTAGGTATATCCGAAGTGATTCTGGGGAGTTGATTTTAGGAGTAAGCGTCATCCTTGTGGTGCAGAGCAGACGTTTGACAGCGAGGTCGAAAAGGTAGTGGATTTGGGGTACATCTGAAATGTCAGACATGGAACTAAAGCAAAATCATGTTTTAATATACTGCAGTGGATTCAGAAAGTATTCAGGCCCCTACACTTTCGGCAGACTTTATTGCATTGTACAATAGATTTAATTTTAAATGGATACATTTGCCATTTTCGCCGGTGAATCTACACTCAATAACCCACAATGACAAAGTGAAATCTTATTTTTAGAAAGGTTTCCAGATCTGTTAAAAATCGAAAACTGAAATCTCTCATACTTAGAAGTGTTCAGACCTGTTCTAAATTGTGTTCATGTTGTATCCTTCATCTAGAGTTGTGTCTAGAATGTGTTTGGAGTCCATCTGTGGCAAATTACATTGATAGGACGTCATTTAGGAAGGCACATGCCTGCGTATAGGAGCTCCTACAATTCAAACTGCATGTCAGGACAGAAAACAAAGTCCTGAAGGCCAAGAAATTCCATGTAGACCTCCATAATAGATCAGGGCAGGGTTATCAAGCCATTCCTAATGCTGTGAATGTTCCTAGGAGTACAGTGATCTCAAAAATTGGAGTCAAGGCCTCTTCCTACAATTGACCATCCAGCCTAATTGAGTAACCAGGCAAGAAGGACCATTTGGTTCCTGTTCAGGGAGATGGCCAGGATCTCTAATGGTCAGCTGAGATGGAAGAATCTCTCAGGAAGGACAACCACCTTAATGGCAATCCATCAATCAGGCATTTATGGTAAGGTGACTGGATTGAAGCCACTCTGGAGTAAATAGCATATGACAGTGTAACAGGGAGAAGAGGGAAAAGAGTTTCTGGGAAAGATGACACAAAAACAGAACCCTTTGGGGAGAACTCAAAGCACTGTGCATGGTGAAGACTAGGCACGGCTCATCACCTGCCTAATACCATCCCCATGGAGATGGATGCAGCCAAATATCAAGAGGTTCTTGAAGAAAACCTGCCCCAGTTCACCCTTCAGCAAGACAATGACCCGGAGAATAAAACCAAGACAACCCTGAAGCCCAGACATATATCCCACAGAACATCAGTGCAGAGAACTGACAATGGCTTTTTACATTCAGCCTAACAGAGCTTGCCAGGAAGAATGGGATAAACTTCCCAAATCCAAATGTACAAAACTTGTAGAGACTTACTCAAGAAGACAGGAAGCTATAATTACTGCCAAAGGGGTTTCTACAAAGTACTGCATTAAGGGTCTTAATTCTTGTTTGAATGAGAGATAGAAATAGATACTTTATTAATCCCAAGGGGAAATTCAGTTTCAGTTTTTGATTTGTAATAAATTTATAAACTTTTCCGAAAACATGTTTGCACTTGGTCATTAAGCATTATGAAATGTAGATTGAAGGTCAAAAATGGCTGATTCATCCATGTAATATTAAATCCACAACACAGTAAAGTGTGCAGAAAGTGAAGGGGTCTTAATATGTTCCCATTTCTGTGTCTGTGTGTGTGTGTGAGGGGGCCCTGCGATAGACTGGTGCCTTGTCCAGGGCTGTTTTCTTTCTTGAACCCGGTGCCGATTGTATTATGTTGTTACATTGTGTTTCATTATGGCTCTCTGCCATGTTATATTATATTATAACACTTCCACAGACAGCACTAGCTCAGTACAGTATGGTACAAAGTAAACAAGAGTATGACATGACGCTACCCTTTCATCCTTGCAGTGGTGCTAATCTTCATTGATTAATGGGCTGATTTGACCTTCCTAATATGAAATTTTCCTGTGCACTGAATCGTGGCATCCCCATCCTTGGCAGCGAGATGAGATTGCAGTCCTTTCACTTCTGACAGAGTTGGAGTTGACAGGCCCTTCCTTCACTTTCTGATGCACGTGGCTTTGTTTTCCCAGCTGTTTCCACACAGGAAGCAGGTGTCTCCCTGAAGTCACAGCTGTCTGTGCATCTCCTCCTTGGAGTGGCCTGTTTAGACGTCACAGACCTCTGAGTGACTGCATCAGAAGATCTGGTCTGTGATGAAATGGCTTTCTGGCACCAGTGCTTTTCTTATTTCCACCCATTGCTGTTTCCGGATCACGTCTTGTTCTTAGCTGCGATTCTTCCTATCAGTCAGCGTCCCCTGCTGGGGAAATTTTGAATTGTTAGTGCTAGCAGGTGGCAGGGAATGCGCTAAAACAGAACGCTAGCCTCTTTTCACTTGCAGTGGGGGCTCAGGCACTGGTTGTACACCTGGACATTGTGGTCTGGTCTTGTGGAAGAGAGGAACAGCAACACTCACCACCATGGCGAATATCAGCGGTAAAGCCATTTGGGAGTGATCTAACCTCAAAGGTGCTATATAAAGTAAATATTGGGTCATTTCTAGGTGACGTGATGGTCCAACGAATTGCATTTTTTCCTCAATGCACATGGGCCACATGTTTTTGAACTGAGTTTCCTTTGAGGTCTTTGTTTTTGAAGACACATAATCAAACTGGTGACTCTAAAATAATGGTTGTGCACAGGTATGTCCTGTGATGGACTAATGACCTATCTGGGCACTGACCTCACATGAGTCTGATCAGGACTAAGGCAGTTGACAAAATGAACAGAGGAATAAATGGCTATGTGACTGCTAGGGGGATCTTAAGAAGCTCCGTTCTTAGTGTGCTTCCTCTCCAGTCATAGGATTATCTTTTATTAAAACAGAATTAAGGACAAGCCTTACCAATCCAATCCCATAGACATGTCCGTTTATCAGAGCTGGCCTTCAATAACAGAAATGAGTGTAACTAAGTTTGTTTGAAGATGCCTTATCTGAATCGGACCTTGTCTTTTTTTAAAATCCTAATCTGGTGTGTCCCTGGTGGAGTCACTTCCTCCTTCGTGTCAGATGTCAATCAGGCATTCCTCTTCTGGAGTCCTACTTTTAGGCTGACCCTATATCATGTGGCTGGATGTGATGTGTGCCCTCTTGTGTGGCAGGTCCCCCTTTAAGTGTGTCCATCTTTAAATGCGTTTGGTCCCCTCCTGGAAGAGAGAACAACACGCCTTTGAAGATCCACTGTCCTACTGTTTTAACCCGGCTCTGGGCCTGGATCACTTAGTGAGTAGGAATGAACTTTGACAGCCAGTAATTGCTGGCAAATTCAGTTGGCCCACTGATGAGGATGGTCAGCCGTTTAGCTTTATTGTCCCTCTTGCTGTGGTGTGTGCTAAGTGGCTCTCTACTGTGGTTAGTATGAGGGCTCCTGCTGCTCTGTACATTCATTCTTCATTTTAATTACCCAATTCTGTTCAAATTGAGAGTGCTGGGGGTTACAGCCATTGGACACAAGGCAGTAACCACCTCTGGATGGGCTACCAGTCCATGTCAAGGTATGCAAACTTTGGCTCTGATTCATCCTGTGCTGATTTAGGCAGAACAGAACATCTTTGGCATTTGGGAAATAATTGGAGTACCCTGAGAAAACTAATAGAGACACAAGAAGAATGCACTGTATAAACTCCACAGGATCTGAAGTCAAGGCTCTAACTTTAACACAACCCGGCTCTTGATAAGCAGGTTTGGAAAATGAATGGATGGCTAGATGGATGAATGTCTCTATATATGCGAGACCCTGTTCTCCCACTGCCGTCTTGCTTTCTCCATGTTGATCTTCTGGTGTAATGCAGTTAATAGTGAGGGCACAACAGAGACAATCTTGGCCCTTCATTTAAAGCAGTTCCTCATACTTTAGCACAATCCTGTTGGTCAGACAACTAAACGGATACTTTTTCTCACTCCATAGATGGGACAGAGCAAAGTTTGTGGGTGTGTTTGCCAAACATGCATGACATTCAGTGGAGATGGCAGAGATGTGTGCTCATTATTGTGTTTCCTGGTGTTCTTCTTTTCTGGTTTTGCTTACCAATCTTCTGATTCTGTCCATTGTTTTAAGCTCTCTATTCAGTAGAAGTTATTTCAGATGAGACAATCAGTATCACTGTGCATGTCCTGCATGTGCCCTGTAGTGTTGTTCTGCTATACTATTCAGTTTTGTTTCCTTTGTTATGACCGGCTAGGATGTTATCCTTCATGTCACAAAGTCCAGGGCTTCTTACAGCTCCTGGTGTTTTGCTACTATTTGGCTCAAAGGAAATGTCACCTTCATGCAAGTGAGGTTTTGTAAGGGCTGCCATGTTCCCATCCCTTCCTTAATTAAGACGTGCATCTTATTTTATGCCTTTCAGAATGATGTAGGAGGCCAGAGAGTGCTGGTAAACAAGTGGAGCACGTTCATCAAGGCCCGGCTGGTGTGTTCAGTCCCAGGGCCTCATGGGATAGATACTCACTTTGATGAGCTGGGTAAGAGGAATGCCAGGGGAAGGAGTGGGTGGGTTTGTGACCTGCCATCAGATTTCACTGAATGACATTATGACTTGTCTGCTTTTTAGAGGATGTCTTTCTGTTGAGGACCAAGGATGAGAAAAACCCAGAGGTCTATGCACTTTTTAGCACCATAAGGTAAGCATAAAGCTGAGCTGCCTTATGAACTCGGCACCAGCATATACTGTAAGGCTGCCTTTTATTTTTTAGAATGAGATAAATGAGCTGAGTATGGGCCCGGCTGACAGAGTTTGATCGCACTCCTCTGATGTATTGTCTGACTGCAGAGTTTGGGTGACATCAACATGGAGTCTTCATAAAGTGGTTTGTGTTCTAAACACAGATTCTCTGGATAATAGTCAAGAAGTCAATGGAGACTCTAGCATGTGAAAAAACTGAAGTGTGCTTGCTGGTGGCAAGTGCATGGACTACCTAAAACTGCCAGCAGCAGAGAGAGAGAGACAGTAAAAAAAAAAATCAGATACACTCCTGGGGTGAGTCTGAGGACTTTGGTCAACACCAAGATCCCAGTCCAGGCCTAGGAGGCACACTGCTGTGTGGCTGTCCAGTGGTAAGGGTTTGTCTCAGGGAGCACAAAAGAGGAGAGCTATGGAAGAGCCCATCAGCCACTCAACATCATGATTTACAAAAGCAAAGACATTTCTCTGTAGCCAACCATCCTGGTCACTCTGGAAAGCTGTCAAAGGTTTTCTACTCTGATTTTCTTTTCTGTTATTTTTCAGCAATGTATTCAAAGGCTTTGCTGTCTGTGTGTACCGCATGGCTGACATACGTGAGGCCTTCAATGGCCCTTTCTCGCATAAAGAGGGTCCCAATCACCAATGGAGCCCCTTTGAGGGCAGGGTTCCCTACCCACGGCCTGGAGTGGTGAGTTCATTTTTGGTATCCTGCCATTCTTCCCTGTTCACTATCTTTTAATCATTTGTATAGTTCTGTCTGTGACATGCAAACCCCTTACATGTGATATACCATTCAACTTGTCTTCTTGTCTAATTATGCAAGCTTTTTGGGACCCCCACCCCCCATTTTGGCCCTGTAGACCTGAAACCCCCTCCTTTTGTTGGACATTTTGGAATATATTTTTTACATAAAATGACACCCTTTGATAAAGAGTAAAACAACCAATAGGTGTCTGCAACAAAAATTATTAGAAGGACTTGAAGTTGTGCAGGCCACGGTTCCCCCCCAATGGTATACAAAGGGTCAAACTTAATGCTTTTCACAAAACCTTTAAAAAATGGGCATAGTTAATATAGGCATTTGAAGTGTCCCTTTATGCTATTTCAAGATTGTTGATCATAAATATGATATATCCCAGAGTGAATCAGGGCTGCTCCTTTTATACAACTGTACACCCAGGAGTAATTCTGGTGCTCCGAAGCTGTGGCCTGGAAGCATCTCTGGATGAAGTTGGAGCCCAACCCATCAAGATTTGCTAATTCTCTCAGTGAGCTTTACCATTACCCGCAGAACTCAATAGGGCTGAGCTGGCAGACTCCAATTACCAAGATGACCTGTGGGTAACCATGGCAATGCCACAGTCCAAGAGGACTGCCATCTAGTTTTCTGGGGGAAATAATGCCCTGCGTAAACTGTCTCGCCCTGTCCTTCCATACTGTGGGAATCCCGGCTGGGCAAGGTTCCCAGTATAGCTTTGGCTATATAATATCTATATATATATAATTCACTAAGGGCACGCAAAACAGTGAGCACAAGCAAGACAGAGAGCCACGCCCGCCAACTCACAGAGCCCTGCCCGCCAACTCTAAGACCATGAGATACGCTTGACAGAGCCCCGCCCAGCAACTCTAACTAAGGGTAAACAAGACTGAGAGCCACGCCCGCCAACTCACAGAGCCTCGCATGGGATACGCATGACAGAGCCCCGCCCGCCATCTCTAATCCTACTTCCGTGTCCACTGTCGCTCTCGATCAAACAGCAATAATTAGCAAATAAAACAAGGATAACTGGCAGTAACAGTGCAAAATTCACAATTGGTATGCCAGTTTCAAAAGATAAGATTTGAGGATAGTTTTAAAATGTGTTATTGAATTGAGCTGACGTATATGAGAGAGAAGAGAGTTCCAGAGTTGAGGAGCACTATGAGAGACGCTCGAGCTCCCATAGCACTGAGTCTGATGTGCGGTACAGAAAGTAGAGCTACATATGAGGATCTGAGTGAGCGAGCGGGAGTGTAAGTCTGTAGGAGATCAGTGAGGTTGTGGAGAGCTTTAAATGTTAAGAGCAGTATTTTCTAATGTATTCTGTAGTTAACAGGGAGCCAGTGAAGTTGAGAGAGAATAGGTGTAGTATGTTCAGTGGATTTAGAACAGCAGGTTATTATCCTGGCAGCAGAATATTGAATAAATTGTAAGCGATGGATACGTTTTTGTGGGATGACAGATAGAATACCATTACAGTAATCTATACGTGAGGTGACTTGGGCATTAACCAATACTTTAGAACTGTGTTGCGTAAGAACAGTCTAGAAATGTTTTGGAGATGGAAGAAAGCAGTCCGAGAAATGTTACTTATACGGGAGGAATTATTTAATAATAATAATATCTATCTATCTAATAATAATTATTATTATTATTAATTTCCATTATTAGTGTATAAATGGATATAAATAATTGCATGTAAACGATTCGCCAAAATCTATTGTATGTAAACGATACTGTTTAAAACGTTATTGTTTTTTCATCAGAAAACCCGGTTTTCTACCTGTATTACCTGTATATATTACCTGTATTTCTACCTGTATTAGTTTAAATGGCACTTTTACCACTTTTACCACTCGCAATAGGGCAGATGCTCTGACTTATCGTGTCGACTGGGCAACACAGTGAAAGTGGCGTCTATCTATATATGTTTATGTTTTCCGTGGCCTGCTACAGGAAGGTACTCTCTCGACCATTGACATTGGTTTCGCTCCTTGCTATTTTCGTTCTACTGTGACGGTGGTTTCCTAAGCCTTTCTTATACTGAATTCCTTTCTCACCGTTTTCCATTCCTATTCTTACACCACTGTATGGTACGGTGGGCTTCGGCTAGTATAATGTATTTACACACATAGTATGCACACATCCGCACTAACACATTTAAATGCAAGCAAAACCACAAAAGCACTCATCCATATGCACATTCATACAGGCAAGCAGTACAAGTACTCGCAGACATTCTCAAACACTCAAATCCCTCACTGGAAGTAGAAGCTGGGTAGAGTGCCATCACTTTGGACCCACACCACATTAGTGCACTACCAAGCTGGCACACATATTGGTGACTTTTTTTTTTTGGCACTCCACAAGGTTTATATTTAATGGATTAGAAAACATAGGAAGGCTGTAGAGCACGTCCTTTGAGCAGACATCTGGAACTGAGCTGATGTGAGTGATGTCAAGATGACAAATGACTAGCCTTGGTGAGCCAGAAAGTGACAGCGCAGGGTGATATTTGGGTATTGATGAGGATTGAGATGGGCACCAATGGGGAAACACCTGCATTACAGATTGCAAACCCTGAGAAAGAAGAGGCAGAGCCAAAAACAAGTCCTTGGAGAGCACCAATGAACAGAGCGTGAACGAGATGCAGGCAATGAAGCCTTTCAGGCCCCGATGGAAACGATAGTAGTCAGCACAGAGTAGTCAGATCAACAACAACAAAAATCCCTTCTGAAATCCCAAGAAAGTCTGTCTTTTGTTGCATTTTGCATTACATGCCACAGATGTGCTGTGTGCTGCCTGACCCCACATCTGCATTCCCAATCAGGTAACAATGGGTTAAATTTGTATTGCATTAATTGTAAAGTGTTGACACTGTTTCACAGTTGGGGGTCCAATTAAGGGCTGCATCTGCAGTAAATTATTAGGTTTGCAGGGTGGGGGGTACCATTTGCCTAAGTGTCCCCCCAGGACACAGACATCACTTTGACAGCAGGCCACTGCTCCAGTCTTCCAGTAGATTACTTATGCAGATTGTTTTCCTCTGCCTCATGCCTAAATTAGGATGTCTCTTGTGCAAGGCCTCCAGTTACTTAATGACATTTCATTTTTATGTAGTTGCATCTTGGCTCATCCTGTGCCAGGTCAAACAATCTGCTTTGCCTTTACAGTGTCCCAGCAAGATCACCAACCAGCCAGGTCGACAATTTGGTAGCACCAAGGACTACCCAGATGCTGTCCTGCACTTTGCCCGAAGTCACCCGCTCATGTACCAGCCTGTGTACCCTGCACTGGGGCAGCCCATCCTTGTCAAGACCAATGTGGAGTACCAGCTGCGACAGATGGTGGTGGATCGAGTGGAAGCAGAGGATGGCCAGTATGATGTCATGTTTATTGGCACAGGTGAGGTCACTTGTGAGAAGATAATTGGCTCACTGAGACTCCGGGAATCATTGGCCTTGTGATTGCCAAATTGCATGATTTACCTCCATGAAGTATGAGATTCTTCAGTTGTCCACAGTCGTGAAGACTAATAATCAGGCATGCCTCTCTTTATTTATTCCTCAAGTCCCTGCTGTTAATGTATTCTAACTCCAGCCTTGTTTCTCTAATCCTCTCATGATCACCAGACGTGGGCTCAGTGCTGAAAATGATCACCTTGCACCGTGACAACTCTGACCAGCTGGAGGAAGTCACCCTAGAGGAGATGCAGGTCTTCAAGGTAAAGGAAGGACCAAACATGCAAAGCCTCTAGAAGGTAGACATCAGTGTAGGCAGAATTCACTCATTCACTTCTCTCTTTCTATCCCATCCCATTCCAGGACCCAATGCCCATCACCTCCATGGAGATCTCGGTCAAGAGGGTAAGTAGAATGCCAGATGCTGACATCTTTTTGTGCTCAGGGCACTGCTGGGTTTGTGTTAGAGTTTCCTGTTGACCCAAAATCAAGTGCTGTCCATCTTGGCTCTTTTTCAGCAAACTCTGTATGTTGGTTCCTTGGTTGGTGTGGCCCAGGTGAGGCTGCACCGGTGCGAGACCTATGGAAAGGCCTGTGCTGAGTGCTGCCTGGCAAGGGACCCTTATTGTGCCTGGGATGGGGTCTCCTGTACTCGCTATCAGCCCTACAACAAGAGACGCTTCCGTCGGCAGGATATACGTTCTGGGAACCCCATACATCAGTGCCTGGATCAGAACCTAAGTGGTAAGGAGTGGCAACCATTGTGGGTGAAAAAAAATCTGAAGAAGCAGAGTTAACAGCTGACATGTAGTCTGCAAATGGAAAATAGGTATAGGTGGGCACAGGGGAAAATATGGGTACAGATCGGCATGAAGCAGGGTAGGTACAGAAGAACATGGGGGTACATGGAGACATGAAGCAAAGTGTGGGAATAGAAGAACATGGCATGAAGTACAGGTGTTGACAGGCACAGGAGAGAAATGCAGGAACGGGCAGGCATAGGGTGAGGTTTGAGTGCAGGATGAATAGAATGGAGAGCACGTTCAGGTGAACACTGGCATGAAGCAAAGGGCAGGATATATGAGAGGACAGGACAAAGTGGGACATGAGGTATAGTGACAATGGGCATGAGATAAAGAATGGGTTAGAGGCAAACAAAGCGATAGAGCATGAACTGTGGAAAGAATCTGCAATGGGGTGTCTTCAGTGGGGCTTGGGGGTATGGAGTTTACATTATTAGCCGGTTTATTCAAAGGTGATTCCGAGTTGATTTAAAACTGATACAAGTCACAATGCCTTAGGGTTAGGGTTAGGATTAGGATCTCATATCTAAAATCACAAGCCCATCACAAAATGGACTTGAATAAATATCTACCGACAGTAACAGTAACAATTACTAA
The DNA here is from genome assembly GCF_016835505.1 of Polypterus senegalus. NCBI lineage: Eukaryota > Metazoa > Chordata > Cladistia > Polypteriformes > Polypteridae > Polypterus > Polypterus senegalus. The sequence goes on from NW_024386583.1 coordinate 20,346, forward strand.
TGCTGTCCTCCACTGTTCTTCTACCATATTCTGAACAGCAGCATGTGCTCAAGAAATCACACTTTCTTCTGTTTCACTGTGGTGTAGTCCAATTGCACTCGATAATGATATGGTAACGTCAGCTTTTCCCAGATGTAGTGTCATCAGTCATATCAGGGTTACTGTCACATGTACACAGTGCAATGGAATTGCTGTCTGCACCTTTGACCGACACACACCTGCCACCACTGCCCTTGTCTGGTGGTCTGAATCTTACATTGTATGTTATGTAAAATAACAAAAGTATGATGGGCAGCAATGAGCAAAAATGATGAGTTTTCGTTCATGAAATTGATGTTAAAATGTGCTTTGCCTGTGATTTTGCAACTGCAAAACTCACAAAAAAAGAATATTCGGTAATTTTTAAATTTGTTTAGTGGTGGAAATCCAAAAACATTGCTCTTCAAGGGTTTGGCAGCATTGTACGCCCTTTTGGATATGTAAATTCGTTCAAAAAGGGTCAGAATGAAAATAAACGGGGACAAGTGTCATTTGGAAATTCAACATGGCTAAACACAAAGATGGTGACATAAAATGACTTACCTCTAGAGTAAAAAAGTAATCCAAAGTAGTAGCTGCAGCGTTAGATGAGATCCTGCTTTTGCAAGTGATATTTAAACATTGTGCGTGATATGATAAAGGAGTCCTCCTATTAGCCCCTGTACACTCCTACTGCATGATGGGAGTTGTAGTCCCTGCACTGTAGGTTGCAGATGATATGAAAATATAAGGGGAAAAGGGTTTTTATATATACTGTACTCAACACGTTTATTTCTGGGTCAATAACGCAAATTTCTCCAGCATTCCAGTGTAAGGGTCACCTGAGCTTTTTTCCAGTAAAAGCTACTACTTTTTTGCATGCTATCTTCGTGTTTCTTTCTTAACTTCTTGTGTATTCCCTGTTGACTTTGATTTCTGGTTAGTGCTTAGGGCTCGGTTGATCATCTTTCTGACATTTGGTTTTCACCTACTCATTGGTTCTTGAACTTCGTCTATTCTCTCTGTACATTTTCCTAAAATAAATTAGCTAACTACCTCCAGTCAGAACAGTCGGTAGTCTAAGTAGGTCTATGTAGGTCTATGTAAAGTGCCCATAAAGGAGGACATAAGTACACTTTCTGCCCCACAGTTGAAGACCTGGACACCCTTGAGGAGAAGACCGTGTTTGGAACAGAAAACAACAGCACCTTCTTGGAGTGTGTGCCCAAGTCACCACAGGCGAGCATCAGCTGGTTCATACAGAAGGATGACCTCAAGGAAGAGGTGAGAAGTGGCAGGCATTACTTTTTCCAAAGTGGCTTTGAGTCCAGTAGGTACGTTAACTGAAAATAAGAAAGTTCAAGTTTGGCCACTGACTTAAACAGTCTTCATATTGAGTCCTCCTGAGTAGGACATGTGACCCAATGTGGCCTATCAATGAAATCCCACTTTGTTATTCCACTTCCATGGTGCCCTCTGACCTTAGGGACCTCAAGCCCCAATCCACATATGTAGTAAAGCTGGGATTTCTCAGTAGGCCATCCAATATCCACATTCCCCTTCACCAGTCTGGCCCTTCTGAGTTGTGGGTGCACAATACTGGCCTGATGAAGTGAAGCTGAGAGTCTTCCAGTCCAGAGCCTCCACTACCCTGAGGATTTGTGCTTCTTAGTCTGCCCCTTCTTATTCATTGGTATGGTCCTTCAGACCACAGGGTAAAAGGATTGAGTGTCCTTCTGTGTCTGTATTTGTCTTTACCTTCTTATTCCAAGAGTTCCTTCCTCAGGTAAGTGTGCTCAGGGTCCACAATCAACTTTATCCCATTCTTGTCATCTCCTCCAGGTGAAGACCGATGACCGTGTGATCTCCACTGAGCGCGGCTTGCTCTTCAGAAAACTCTTCCGCCAGGATGAGGGCAGCTACGTGTGCCAGTCTCGAGAACATGGCTTCACTCAGACGCTGCAGCGGATCTCTCTGGAGGTGCTACGTGGAGAAAACCTGGGGGAGTTCCTTGGGAAGGAGAACATCCCCGAAGAGGAGACAGGGGCAGGGTATCGTCCACCTCCTTGCCACACTGCCCGAGGAGGTCCCACTCGGTCATGGTTCAAGGACATCATGCAGTTGATTGGCCCTTCCAACTTGCCTCGGGTGGAGGAGTATTGCGAGCGTGTCTGGTGCAATGAAAAGCAACGGCGCAAACACAAAGCCATGCAGAACAAGTATAAGCTGGCACAGGAGAGTGTGCGCAAAGTACGTGCCAAAAGCTCAATCGAGAGAAACCGCACCCCCCGTTCCACCAGGGACACGTAGGCTCTGGAGGCCAGCCTCCTGTGAGAGGCACTGCCTGGCGCAAGGCACTTGGGACGCTTTCCTCTAATTGACAGACAAGACTTCCACGAGTACTCACTCTCGCTCACCCCAGACTCCAGCATGGCTTTTGCTGTGCAAATGAACAGGGTGGGGATGTGGGGCAGTTGGTGTTCTGGAAGCAAAGCCGACACGAAAAACAACCCAGGCATGAACTGCACTGCACACATTCAATGGAAAAATGAGACAACAGAGCACAAGCTCAGCTTCGCCATCAGCCCACAGAACAGTTGGGTCATAGCAGCTGTTCACTCTACAGTGACGTTGACACCTCAGTGCCATCATGGTGTGATTAGGGGCTTTGCAGGTGCAGTTTACAGTGGACTCTTCTGTGAAATACCCTCTTTTTAATTATGATGGCCTTGTCACATAACTGCACTCCATAGTAGGTTGGTGTTGGGGGCATGGAGTATAAAACTTAAAAATACTGGAGTGGGGCATAGGGATGTGGCTGTAATTGTTTCTAGTCAACATTATTATCAGGAAAGGAGCAGACTAATTTAAACCCTTGGCTGAATTTTTTGGGGGTAACTCCTTAAACAGCAAATATGTAAGAGGGGCTAATTTTTATCCAGATTATTTGCTCACAGGCATGGGGGGATTTTCATCTTCATTAAAAGCCTGGTGGAGAAGGGTCATAATTTGGATTGCACCCTTGGTCAGCTTGTGTGGGAGGCATTTATGTCCACTTCACCTGGTGGAGTCTCTCAGCTGATTGTGAAAAGGTTCTGGGTGAACAGGAGTATCCATGTATTCTGACTGCTGGCTGTTAGCTCCAATGTGCCTGACCACGTCTAAGGCAAAAGGGGTCCGGCTTCACCTAGCAGAGTCCCAACTGTGTGTCTTACCAGTCAAGATGGCTGTCCCTTTCTATTATATTTACAGATGAGCAGAAACAAGCAAGTTTTGCAGAACTGATGGTAAAATTCATTTACAATTGTAGAGGGCAAAAGTTCTTTAGGGTTTTAAAGGTTTTTTAATTGGGTGTAAAACATGGAATACTGCTCCCCAAGGCCTCATTCACACATCTGTGCAAAGCACGCTGGTCAAATCGATTCTGTTCATGTCTGTTGTTCACATCACGGCGGAGGAGAGTACGTTTTATACAAATATGACATGCTGCATGTTTACCACAGGAAGACGCACTGCAACACGCCATCACACACAGTACTGGGCTTTAACACTCACTGCATTGAAAGTCGCTGTTGCCCAAAGCCCCTCCCTCGCTGTTCCCTAGCAACTGTCTATCCTAGTTGAGCATGCACAGGCTTCCTGTGATTTCTACATTGAAATACCAAATGATATGCAGATTTAAGGCATGAAGATGTTTCCCGAGAGACACTAAACGTCTTGCTTCTTGTGTGGATGGCACAATTTTGCTAGAAGTGAAGCTAGAATTTTGCAAGCAAGAAACAAAGGGCTCACTGCACATTCATTTTGTGTGAATTGTTTCACTGATAACTAGTTATTGCTGTGCCCACAAGAGTGTCAGAGTTCTGTTTGAGTGACCCATTGCTGGATTACTGGAGTGACCCAGCAGTCTTCCAGTGAAGCCCTCTGGAGTGCCAAGGAAGCTCAGCCAAATGTGCCTTCTGTTCATAAGTTTATCAGGTGAACAGGAGTATCTGTCTATTCCATGGTGACTACAGGCTCTTCGCTCCAATGTGGTTACTGAGATCAATGCCGATATACAGTATATACAGTATTCCCACCCCCACTGAAATGGCATTTTTGACCGCTGATGCTCTCCATAGTAGGGGTATCCACCCTAGTGTGCTAATAGGGAAGCCTGCCATAATGACCACCTTGATCTACTAGCCTTTCACCCCCTGATTTGCAACCACTTCCTAGGTTAGAGTTCAAGTAGCAGCAGCCCGATGTGAATGTGCCCCCCTGTCTGAAGTTAGAGGGCTCCATATTTGATTCAGTGATACTTCATGTCTGACCAGGCCCCCTGATGGCAGGACTAAAGGACCACTCCCTGAAAAGCGTGCGTAATTTAATGTATTTATATTCTATTTAATGACCTCTCTTGTGCATGTACTGGAGTAAACTATTTTTATAAAACTTGTTTTATTGTTGTTGTGTTTTAGCACAGCTGGGGGTTTTGTTTTTTTTTTTCCCTTGATGGAATCTTTATTTTTACGATAGCATTTGATGTTTTGTTTTCTTTTTTAATCCACTAATTAAACATTCTGTCCACATGAAATTCAATCCAAGTGCATTACTGGTGCATTTTTCTTCTGGATGGTTTTGAGAAAAGAGCACAAGAAGGGAAAGGCAGACAGAAAGCTGGATGTCCAATGCTTAGTAACTCCTGGCCAAAAAGAAGCCCAGCCCTGAGTGTGGCAGGGAACCTTAGTGGGCACACAGCTGGTGCCACCCCTTCGGTGGCCTCCTCAGTGGCAGATGTTGATCACAATATCGCAGTCAAACAGCTGGATCTTATTTTCACATCTCGCCTTCCCTTTGGCCCCCCTGCCCACTACACCTGCAGGGTTTCGTCGTCTCACACAGGGGAGCGTGGGATACCACTTTATTTCTTTTAGCAGTGTTGATAGAGGGTCTGTCATCACCAAGCCATGTGGCAGATGAGGACCAGACAAACAGCTTTACAGTACAGGCCCTGCCGCCCTGTCTCATGCCACCCCACTGATCTGATGTATGCAGCAAAACTTCTCCTGTGCAACTGCATGTTCAGCTGGTGGATGGCATTTAGCAAACGTGCTGAAAAATGGAAAAGCAAACAAAACAATTGACCCAAGTCTTTAAGACGCCACCTTGTCGGAGTAGACTTTCTGCTTTCGAAAACCCAGGAGGCTCTTTTCAAAAGAGTGTCTGAGCAGGCACTATGAAAATAAAATAAAGAAACAGTGGAGTTGGAGAAGTGGGCGAAGCAGGAGCAAGATTAACAGTGGGCATGCAGTTGGCACATAGCTCAGTGTATAGATAATGCCTGTAAAATGGAGCGTATAGACCCATTATATTCTATAGAAGTATAGACACATGGAATAAATGACTAAGTAGTGTGGTGGAGAGGAGGACTTTCAGTACCTTGGTGTTATTTTAGACAGGAATAGGATGGACGAGCTTGTTGAGATGAATGGCCTGTTCTCATCATGATCCTTTCTAATATTCTAACTCACAGACCAAAGCAGCTGAGTTCTGAGTGAGGCAGGGCACCATCAGTCACACCCGAGTGGGCACACAGCTGTCTCTCAGTGCACCCTCAGGGTGCCACAAACCTGTACCTGATCTCATTGGCATTGTGAGTGGTAGGTCTGAGAACTCTGAGCTGAATCTCGCTGACCTCGTGTGGCTGGAGGTCCCCTCACAGCTACTCTCCCTTTGTGTCTCACATGCCCTACCTGACCTCATGGCTATGAGGTTGATGTCTCATCTGGTAGAAACTTACACTGGGGGGCTGGAGCCATAGCCAAAAAAGCAGAAAAGTACCCCTAATCACTCTGGGTTAATTGCTCAACTACATCCTTCCTGAAACCGAAGAGCTGACAAACTTCACTAAAGACTCTGAGCCCTCGGGCAGCCATTAGAGCATCAACATGCAGCCAAGATGTGGCCGTATCGACGGGCTGCACTATCCAGTGGCAAACTAGTTGCACTTTAGTAGTAGTAGTAATGCCTTCATGATTGAAAGACTGGAACATGGAACAAATGAAAAGCAACATTAAAGAAGTGAAGGTAATTACAGGAAGACCTTCAGGGTATCCTACAGCATTACAGCACATGAGTATACAGTTGAACTGAAGTAGGCAGACCTTGACCAGGCCGTAACTAGCAGATTAACTGATCAAAAGCAATAAACGTAGACCTCAAACAGGCCAGAAAAAGATGTCAGACTGAACCAGGCCTTAAAGTACCCAAGTGGGTCATTACTTGATCATACAATATACACAATGACTGAATTTGTATCAGCCCAGATGGCAACTGTTAAGGGCAAAGAAAGGAGCCCAAGGATTATTGTGAGTGGTTGCTTCTGGACTCAAGTAATCCAGGGCTCAGGTGCTAAAAGGGAATGTGGAAAAAGCTAGTGCCCCGAATTCTTGTTTAATAGATTTTTTAATCCCACTGCAGCTTTTTTCCAATGATCAGTCTCTCACTTGCCATTCCTACTGCATCATCATCTCCTACCAGGTCAACTGGAATGGTTAGTGACGAATCCACCCCGACCATCAGTATGAGGTCTCCATAACTGAAGACCAAGTAAGGACACAACTGAGGAAGCTACACAAAGCAAAAGCTGTGGGACCAGATGGAGTCAGTCGTCGAGTTCTTAAGGCCTGTGCTGACCAACTTTGTGGTATCCTGTCACCTCTTCATGTCACCTATTCAGAATATCCCTATGGCTGCAGAAAGTGTGCTGCTGTGGAAAACCCCACGCAATTGTAATTTTCTTCCTTTTTAGCCATTCTGGTGTGTGTTCAGACTAAAGTGTGCATGTATATGTATTTACTTATCTAACTATCAAATATTTGCAACATTTACAGTGCTTCTGTAAAGACTTTAAGACTTTAGGGACTTCCAAAACACGATGATTTTTTTGGAAGAAATAAGTGGATAGGATTGGTGAGCTTTGTTGGGCTGAATGGCCTGTTCTCATCTAGAGTGTTCTAATGTTCTGTAAAAAGCCAAATTTCCACCTGGGGTCAAAGGTCTATCTATCTATCTATCTATCTATCTATCTATCTATCTATCTATCTATCTATCTATCTATCTATCTAAAAGATCAGGAGATGAACACAAGAGAGTGCAGTCAAAATTTGCCAGATTCAAAACCAGACAAAGAAAAAGGAAATCAAGTGCAAGGGGTAATATCAAGAGCAAATGAACTGTCAAAATCAGAAGAACCTGCCACTAGGTCTACTTGATTAGAAAGATAAATATCACTCAGAAATGTTTTCAGAGTTACTTTTATCTACTGATGGATAATGATATTAAATTCATCCCCACCTTTATATTGGGAGTAACCCAACAACAGGTGCATTGGTGCCTAAAGAGGATGTCACGGTAAATAAAAAAATGAGATGTTTATTTAAGTCAAAGCCTTCAACTTTAATTTTACACATTAAATCTTATCTGTAATGTTCAGAACATCTGCAAAATGGATCAAACTAGGCAAGGTAATATTTCTAACAAAGTGCTACCCAGCACTGAGTGGTGTCAGTACGCTGTTGAACCCCGTTTGCGATGGGGACCGAGCCATGCAATTTTTCCTCACGGATAAGGAATACCTAGTAAGTGCGGGTCCTAAGTTCGCACTGATTATATCCCTGGCCTTTGTACACACTGCCTGCTGCTGCTACCATTAGGATGGTTTAGTGAGGTCTTCCGATTGGCTCCACTTGACTATAGAGGAGGAAGTAAAAGTCATAATAAGATTTTCGTAGATGAACCCATGGAGGGATCATTACCAAGCCTGGTCCTCCCTCAAGCTGGCATTTTGCTGGAACCTATCTCTATCATTTTTCCTACAGGATCCATGATTTACTATCAGTATATTCCATATCCATGCTTTTCAGGAACCTAATAAGTATTGACTATCTTATTTTATTCAAAATTTTAAAAATCTTGCTTTAAGCTGGCATATTTGAAATCGACTTGAGGTTAAGTCAGATGATACAGTAGAGAGAAACCTTAAAAAGGGCTGGCCACTTTGTAGATTTCTGCACAGAGGGTCAGCAGACTTGTACATCTGAATACAAGGTAAGTGAACATGTGTTAAAGACAACCATGAACAGCAGAGCTGGTGAATCACATGTAAATACGCCAATGCAGCCTCCATCCATTGCCATCATGGTCCACTGTGATGCCTAAAATAGAATCAAATGCATCCTCAAGGGCAGCAAGAGCACTAACAAAATGGAAAGCTCCCCCTAAATCACAGAAAGTGCTCAGACCGTGGAGCTGCTACAATTAACCATGTAAGTAAGTTGCTGGAAGTCTTATCACAGACTGCTGATGGCCACTGGAGACCAAAGTCAGATGTTCAGATCTGCTGAAGTCCACTAGAGCCCATAGTGTCCTTTCCAGCTACGCTGACCCCCTGACCACCTCACTCACTTATCAACATGTCCTGAATCCTCATATCTCCTACTGATGCCTGCTGAATCCCATACTCTTCTCCTGGATTCCTACATCCTTGAATCCTCTGCCTGGACCCTCTGGATCCTCAAATGCTTTGCTGTGTGGCTCATTGGCCCTGTGACGGTCCTATCCAGACATGTGTGCTTGACCAGAGTCCTCCTGTTTATTTTCTGTGCTGATTTCCTGTTGTTACTCACAATGAGCGGCTCTGTCTTGTGTAAGTCAACATGGCACACGACCCCCAGGGTTAATTACCCAAATGAGTGCAGAATGACTCCAAATTGGTGCTATCAATCATCACATGTGTCTTTTACTCGGGGGGGGCCTCAATCCAGTCCACTGAGACTCTAAGGTCTGCTGGCAGTCTGCTGGATACTGTGAACAGGGCTGCAATACACATGAGGGTGAGGGACACATGGAACTCTGGGATGTGGAGAGACAGACGGACATGCTGGATGGCATATGTGTGTGTGAGAGGGGAGTCTGTAGGGTTGCAGGCTCTTTTTTGTCCTTAGTCAAGGCCTCACTCTCACTGACTTGGGGGAAGTGGATCACTCGTGGGCCCAAAAAAAACAGTGGGTCACTAACTAATCTGCGATGCTCTGGAGGTCACCAGGCATCTCAAACTCAGACGGTTGATAGAAGTGGTTGTTCCTTAAACACCATTATAAGGGGCCTGAGTGACAATTGGAGGCAATTGCAATTCAACTTGATGGGCCTGGTAGACAGTGGTGAAAGCAATGCTGAGAACCTGTCTGTGGGGCCTGGATATCTAAAAGACTGTGGTGGAAAGCATTTAGCCGTCTGATAGTGTCAAGTCACCTAACTGTGGGACAAATTTTTCAAAGAGAACTTCAGATACATGGTGGTGGTCCTAACAGACCTGCTGGACAGACAGAGGGCACCATAACACACAGCTAGCTATGGAACTTTGTTGGCAGTGAGAGGGTTTTACATACTCTACTCATGTCAGAGTCCCTGGTGATGGAGAAGGACCTGAGTTGGGGAGGTGGTCAGAGGGGTCAGTGATATTTTCATAATCAAAACGAGAACTAGAACTAAAAAGTATTGTTTTTCGTTTTACAAGACCTTGAACTGAAATTAAGGCAAAGACAGAAACTAAAACCAAATAAAGATACAAAATGAGTGATATGTGAACGAACTAAAACGAAAACGAAAATTGAGAAAAAAAAATGAAAAAACAGCAAAAGCATTTTCGTTCAATCCTGTTTGTAGGTCGCACTGAGCGTTCAGTTACGTTGCGCTGCTCGCTATGCGTCATCTGGCGCAACTTCCGTAAAGGACCGCTGATTGTTTGTGGAGCGCATTTGGCTCGTCGGGTTGAAGCAGTAAGCACCTGTAGTTGACGATGTCGAGTTTTGCACAGCTGTTTGCAGGTAGAAAGCGAGAAAGTAACGTGTGGAAATACTTTAATTACAGCGCAGATGATAATAAAAGAAAATGTAGCGTGCAGTAAGAAGAAAAGAGTCTCGGAGTTTCCGTGCAGGGCCAGCTGGATCAGTACTTAGTGGAAGTCCAGCACTTGTCCGGCACCATGACTGCACTTATATACAGGGATGTGCGGTCTCACCTGTCATCATGAAAAATAAAAAAATAAATAATAATGATAACGTAAAATAAATGTGTCCACTGGTCTGTGCTATAAATTTGTTTTATGTGTAATTCCAATAAATTTGCTCATTTTTATAGTGAAACTCGCACTGCGCACTTCCTGATCAAATATTGGGGAGAAACGCGAGGTGCAACAGCGATGAGACAGGACGAACCTCACATCATCTCGGACTGCGCTGTCCCACACACTGGGTTGATGCATGCAATTGGCGCGTGCCTGTGCTGTCTCTCTGTACGTCACCAATATAATTTTTGCAAACGCGTTTATTATACACCCTGACTTTCCACAGTCTGGTTAATATCTTTAATGAATGTGTGTGACATATTTAGTCTTGCTGATCGGACTTAAAACCGCAGTGAAAAGGCACACGCCAAGGCAGACAGTACTGCGCCACCCAGAAGGGGGCGCATGTGAGCCCAACAGGTGGTTCTTGTTGCTGCTGTTCTACGCAGAGGCGCCAATAAGTTAGCGACATCAGAAAGTCAAGTGCACTTCATTTTTATTTTTTGTTCCGACTGACTGCCAAAATGGAAGATTAAGACTGTTAAAACTAAATGAAAATAAAGAGGACTTTTACAAGAAGGAGACAGAGATTTTCGTGGAGAAGGATAGGCGTATGGACTTTACTAACAAATAAAGGTAAGACCATAAACGGTTTTAAATTTTACAAAAAATTGGATCAGATTAAGAAAAAATCCAATATTTAAAACCTAAATTTTGACCTTAAATAAAATATTATTTTGTTGAACAGTCTGTAATAAAATTGATTAAAGTATCAGAAGTATCAGAATTAAAAACTTTTAAAAACAACTAAATATTTCAATTAAGGTCAAAACTGAAATCCGTTTTTTGTACACTACTCTATACTTTCATTTGTATTGAATGAGTATGAATTGTGAAATTGAAACAGCAAATCTTGAACACATGGAGGGTGAGGAGCAAATGCGCTCTCTACCTGTATTGTTCTTTCTTAGTCAAATATGTACCTTACCTGTGTGTGTAAAGAATGCTGATGAGATATGAAACATAACCAGTAGTCAATGTGCATGCTGGTAGTGAATAAGCTACTCTTTGGGGTTCATATATTTCTAACTCTGACTCTGAAGGAGTCACCAGCCATGAACCTCACCGCACGTCACCGCTTCAGTCCTGGCAGCAGAAATCGTCACCATACAGTCTGCTGGCGGCGGTGGCCGAGGACCTCGTCTGTGTATCTGCATTACAGGCGCTCGTCACGCGAGTATTTTCACCGTGTGGCTATCTGTGCAATGGACGTCGTTGCAACGTGAACAAATCTCTCGAAATGCGTGCTTGTTTAAAGCTTAACAGTAACGCGCTTGCGCAGACTGCTTTCTTGGGTTGAAACATTTGATCTTGCTGACTGGACTCATTAGGCCACTTCATCTGTTTGATCATTGATAGTCAAGTTGTGTTTAACGGCATTGTGAACTGTGAGGGTATTTTGTTGACTGAAACATAACTTGCATTTAAATATGTGTAGGCCAGTATTTGTGGTCTTGCAACAGAAAAAAATTGCACTAATATTATGTAAAAAAGCCAGAACTAAATAAAATAAAAAGTAAAACTTTAAACACAAAACTAAACAAAAAAAAATTGTTGACTCCACTGAAAACTAGAACAAAATAAAATTAAAAATTGATTTCATAAAATAAAATAAAAACTAAAACTACAATTAATATCAGAACTGAAATATCACGGGGGTTTTCTCATAAATATACCAGTTAAAACTGTGAGACAATTTGGGGTATCACATACTTATTATGGGACCTCTTTTACAATTTGGGGACTTTACTGTAAGGCCTAGATGACTGTGAGATGTTTTGCACATGCCTGGAGAATGGTGTCACTATGATCTGGGAGGGTCTCTCACATACATATACATTGACATCTGGGAGAGTTTCACTAATATACCTGTGAAGGTGAATGGTCTTAGAGGCCCTGTTTGATAACAGGTGGTCTCATGGACTGTAGTTGTGGGGTCTGGCCTATTGTGGATACTTTTGAAGAACATAGAATGAGTGAATGTCATAGTGATATGAAGTGTCTTGCTAGCAGCTGGATAAATATCCTGGGGAGAACACTCACCTGAAGGGTCTTGGAGACTGGAGGTATGACTGGCATGAAGGGCCTAGTTGATTTGAAGGACTCTCAAGCTTTGGAGAATGTCACAATCCTGTAGTCCCCGTAAGCATCCAGAGAGCGGAGCTGGCATGTGTGCACAGTATGCTAACCAAATGACCTCCCACCCTTATTCTGCTGCAGTAAATGACCAGCCTGCTTTCAAAGCAGAAGGTGTGGGAGGTTGGGGCACCATAAAAGATAGCTGGCCACCGGAAATTATGTCTTACTGGCATTGAACTCACGGCAGAGGCCAGGCCCTTGTTGGCTACAGAGGAAGAGTCCTGCGGTGAAGTGACCCCTGCACAAAAGATCAAACATTAAAACTCAATCAAAGTGAAAAAGGCCGTCCAGCTGGCAGAAATCATGCTGTGTGTTGAGTTTGATGGAAAGACTCGGCCTCTCTGTGACCGCTCGATGCCTCTGACAAAAGAGCAGGCATGGCTTCAGAGCCCCCCTCTGGTCTGTGGAACTTCTCACACTGCGATGCTGGCAGTCACTTTGGCTAATCTCTCTGCATGTTTGTGAATGCTATTTGAAAGAAGGCAACTGTCCTGCAGAAAGTCTCTTTATTGTGTTAATTTAAATCATTGCATTTACATGGTACACTAATGGTGACCTGTTGTAAGAAGCCCTCCCCTCCCCATAGCAATATATACACATAGATATAGTGGCCAGAAAGATGGCACACATCAAAGGTCAATATGAGTCACAGGGAAACACAATCCCAAACGTGTTGTCTAGCTGCATTTGGCTGAAACAGCCTGCTGTCGCTGTATCATCTGTCACCTGCTGGGGGCACATGGTCACCTACTGAAAGTCTACACACAAATGGTGTCAAGCACGTGGGCATCGCGACAAACGTCCATCCATCTGGGTTGTCTCTCTACAGCGTCCCGTTCACTTCGGCCCCCAGCAGCCACAGAGCATTGTTCAACAAGACTTAGCTTATTTTGTGGATCCCATCAACGGTGGGCTGTGCAAAGGAAGTTCCGGTGCTTACCACCACTGGCAGATGGCTGGGTGGCAGCTCATCCAGCAGGTCCACAAGGGATCAAAGCGTCTCTTAAATAATTCAGGTTTATCTTAAATAATGTTCAATAAAAAAAATACGGAGTTTCTGCTTTTCCGGCTTTCCCAATGGAAGACACCAATGGCCTTCCTGGAAAGACGTAAGCAAATGTAACAAGTGCAGCAGAGCATCTCCTTGAGAACAGCTGCATTCAGTTAGTGCGGGCCAGAAGTGCAGGGGCGTGATAACAAAACAGTTAAGGCAGGTGAGATGGACAGGAGTGGACACTCGGGTGCTTTATTGGTTGAACTGGTAGCAGCGATGCACCCTGGGAGCACAACTTAGAATATCAAGGATGGCTCAGCTGGCAGGATGAAGCTGCTTGGTCTTTAAGTGGTGGAAGTCTATAAAACAGTGGTCTTTTCTGAAATGTGGCTGACAAGTCTTGGAGACCTGGGGCAGGAATCAGTAGCTCCCCCGATGGCAGGGCCATCTCAAGCATGAATCCTCAGTCTAGCGATATTCCTTGTGGTGCTCAGATTCTGCAGATTTTAAGGCAAAGTGAATTAAGTACAGTAAGTGCACGGGCGATGGCTACACACCCATGCACTTCCACATTTCTCCCATTCCTGTCTCTCTTTCACCAGATAGACGTGCTACGTGGTGCTCTGTCTGTCTTCTTGCCTTCATGAGTCCTGCGATTGCGGTTCTTACGCACTTCTTGCAGGTGTTTCCACTTGTTGGCTTTGCTGTGGACCACCATGGGCATTGGGGGCTCTGGCGGCTTTAGCTTGGTCTGCCGATTCTTGCGCTTCCATACTTGTTCACATATCTCATCCACACTGTTCAGGGTGGGGTGGTCAACCAGCTGTAAGAAGTCACGATACCAGAGCTTCTGGCTAGACCCTCGAGGGTCCAGGTGCTCCTTACGGTGCAGACCTTCCAGCTGGCCTGAGGGGATGACATCCAGAGTGATGCGTAGAAGAGTCTGGGTAAAGCCGTGTTCCATAGCATGGCAGTGGTAGATGCCCATATCTCTCCGCATCACAGTCCTTAGGAGCAGACCTCTGTCCGTCTTGATGAGCCTCTCATCTGGGTGCAGCTAAATGAAGAAAACATGATGTAACATTAACAAGTGGGCACCACGTCACATCAGGTACCATAGAACTATAGCTGTTTTGATTCTGATAGTCAAAGTTTGTCATGCCAGTCTGACCTCACAAGCATTTTGGACTCCAACCTACTCTGCAGCAGCAGGGCCGACCACTTCAGGCTGCCTTAAGGACACTTGTGGAAGTTTCAGGAGTCAGGCGAGCCCTACAGGGACCCACACTTACCTCTACTCGCCGCTGTTCAGGGTTGCTTTGGTACGTCCAGGTGACTTGGGCCTGCAGGGACTTGGGTATGCATTCCAGGAAAGTGCTGCTGCCCTCCACCCCATACAGCTTCTTCTCAGTCACAAGGTTCTTCTGGTGATCTGCAGGAACAGAAAATATTATTAAGTGGTCAAAGTAAGCAAGGGGAAAAAAGAGAAAAGGGGGAACAGAGGTGAAGGCACATAAAGGAACAGGGCAGCTCACCGCCTGAGCACAGTGTGTTGGGGTCTCCATTACGCACATCTTGTCTGCGGAAACGCCTGGAAAAAGAGAGAAGAAGAATGAAACCCTGAGCACCTTATCGCTGCTTGAGAGGCACAAGGGCAGGCAGCCTGACTGGAATTTGTACCTTTTGGTATTGGGGAGGTAGCGGGTGCAGGAGGTCCCGTCCCATGCGCAGTAGGGGTCCCGTGCCAGGCAACATTCAGCACAGGCCTTCCCATAGCTGCTGCAGCGATGAAGCGGCACCTGAGCAAGCCCAGCCTCTGAGCCGACATAGAGCTGTTGCTGCAGACAGAATGAAAAAAACATATTGGGGGAATAGAACACCACCATAATGGTGAGGAAACTTGGGGCAGAGAGCTGCCGTTCACCCTCCAGCAAGTCTCTAGTTTGTTTAGCCCATGCAATTCTCACGAGTGCCCTTTGGAGTGAATATCTCACTCTCTCTCTGTTACGTTTCAGCCAGGATTTCTTACTTGGTTACTTGGGTATTTTCCTTTTTATTGTCCTTTCTGTTGTTCTGCATTATTATTTTTCATATTTTGTGAAATTTCTATTAATATTATTTCATGTACATATTGTTTAATTCTTATGTACTGTGTATTGCTGTTATATTCCTTGAGTTGAGTGAGTGGAAGCCCAAAAGGTGGGCTCTCCATGACATCACAACTGTGGGTACCGCCCTCAGCCTTTATATTGAGCCCCCCAGAGCTTTATTGAGAGTTGTGGAGTTTGCATCATTTTTGTAAGTACTGTCCTTGGATTTTCAGGTTTCTAGTGTAATTTGCTTTATCTTTAGGACTTGTTGACTTTTGCTTGTCTTTTTAGGTAGACCTGTTCTGACATATTTTTGCCTTTTTTACCTTTCCTTAACATTTTTGCTCTCCTTTTGCTTATTACAAACAAATTATATATATATTTCTCCATGTGCTTTTCTCTTCTCATGTCAGATGTGGATGGTTATCCTCTCCCTTGAAGGGCATTTTTGTGTATTTTGAGAGTACTGAACTTTTTAAAGCCTGAGCAACATCTTGGCCCATGTAGTCCTTGAAACCTGTCTTTTGAATTTGGGGCCTGGCTGCCTGTGGTGAGACCTACTGTATGTCTCAGACTGCCCAGTAAAGTTCTGGTCAGGTTTTTGCTTACTTACAGGCCTGTTCACCAAGTTTTGCCATTTTAGGCCACACTTATTTCTGAATTTCTCCAGTGTCCTGTTTTTTACTTCTGTCCAAAGGAACCATTATTTATTTTGGGATTTTTTTTTCCCCTTTCTTCAGTTATTGCTAAATTTTACCTATTATATTTGGCTCTACATTCTTCCATTCAATCCATCAATTCTTCATTCATCTTTGATTGTGGAATTTAGGAAACTAAATCTTAACTCCGTTGCATGGCTGCACTCGGATCTCAATCCCAGTGGTTCACCGTGTGGTGGATGCTGCAACACGCTGTAAATTTTGGAGAAATTACATGGATAGGTTTAGTGAATCTGTTGTTCTCGTCAAAGGTGTTCTAATGTTCTGTCTAGTTTGTGTATTCATCTCTGATGACTCTCACTGCACTTACTTGTATCTGATGGCCCTCAAAATTCTGCTGTTAACTTCATTTTGATGATTCAAAGTCCTGCTTTTCTGGTCCTTCCCCACTGATATCCAGTTGTCCTCAGTTTCCTGCTCCTCACTTAAATCATTTATTCTGTTCATTTATTTCTGATGGCGATCACAGTCATCCTGTTAAAATATGATCTGATGGTCTTCATGGATCAGTTGCTCAGTTATATCTAATGGTCCTCATTGTTCGGTTCTTCACTTCACCCTCATGGTCCAGTTCCTTGCTTGTATATTACATATATCTGATGGATTTCGCTTTCCTGCTATTGCATTATATCTTATCTTCCTCACTGGATCCTTTCCTCCCTTCTGCTCTATCTGATAGTCCTTGATCTCCATTTGTCACTTTCATCTGATCCTCCTCTTTACATTCCTGCCTCTCACTTGTGCCGGATGGCTCCCAGACTCCTGATGGTCCCATAGTAGTCATGTTCCTTATTTATTTCCAAAGGTTGTCAAAATCCTACACTTTCCTTAATTCTGACAGTCTTCACAATCCTGCTTCCCACTTGTATCTAAGAGTCCTGCTTGTCTCTCGTTTCTAAAGCACACTGACTTCTTCGAAGGGCCTGCGCCCATCCCAGGGGCATTGTGCCACATGAGCTCCTTAAACCCTGACTCAGCTTCTCCCTCTTGTGTTGAGAATCTCTACACTGTTGACCTTGTTCATTCATTCATTCATTCATGTGAATGACTCTACCAGGTGATTTTACCCTGCCATTTGTGGAAACCTGCTTGTAAAAACTGACTGCCCATATTTCAGCAGGGTCTCCTGTTGGCCTAATGGCCACAACATACAAAACTCTATCTTACTTACCCGCTTAGAGGAGATCTGCAAGTTGATAATTGGAGTTGGATTCTGAAAAATATAAGAATAAATAAAAAGATCAAAGGTTACTTCACTCTTTTAAGATCTTTTGACTTTTGTACCTGTCCTATCTGGCCTTAAGGATCCACATTCTAACATTTGTTAAATATCTCCATATTGTTCTTCAGCCTTAAAGAGCTGATTTCAAAAGTTCAGGAAATGCTCATTTTTCAGATAAGAAAAAATGCAGTATGGTATTGTGTTATAGTAGCGACAGTCATCCTTAGGTTATGCTTGGTCATTAGTTAAAAAAAAAAAAAAAAAGACTTTGCTGGGCAGAAAATATTTTGCATTTCAGGCACAAAGCATCAGGGGCTGAGCAGATCGGTCATGGTCTGACTGGTCATGATCATCTGTGTCACTGGTCATTCCTAAGATTAATATTGGTGGAAAATGAAGCCTGAGAGATCACAGTTCAAGATGACAAACATTGACTGAGTAAACAGCTCACTTCAAGGAAAAGTGGATCCAGAAAGGAGATACATTGGACAAGAATTTCACTCTGGTCATAACAGGCAAACGTGTATGGTGTCTAACTTCTAGTTGCTTTGTCCTCAGAATTGAAGATCAGCCGCTCAGGGTCTCCGTACCTTGAAGACCTGCATCTCTTCCAGAACAAGCTCTTCCATGTTCTTCCAGCTCTCCTTGGGCACAGAAATGACCTTCAGGACACTGCCGATGTCTGGAAAGATTAGACAGGAGATGTAATGAGAGACATAATTTACCACTCTGTCAGGTCTGCCTGCCAGTATATAAGATTATTTTCCACAGTGTCCTGTATGATGAAACACTGTGACCACAGGTGGGCTTATTGTACCGTGGCATCAGATCCACAACGTGCCAGTTAATGCTCCAGGAACCTCATTTGAACAGCTGTAATATGTAGGTTGTCTTTTATGTGCCTCAGCTGCCACCTTGTGGACAAAAGTGGCACTGTAAGACTTGTAAAGTAATTCAGTTTTCATCACAAAGTCAGATAAATGACTCTCTGGTTACTGCCACGACAGAAAAAAATTTTAATCTGTAAAATGTGAGGCCATATAAGTCTGACAGGCAGGGCATATTTCACCATCTCACTTGCCCACCAGACTCTGTTGAGCAGCTATAGTTGCCCTTGACGTTTATGTCGGGGACAAGGTCTTAGTTAACTTTACTAGTTAACATAATCTGGCACAAGTGAAAATAGGATGGTATTACTTAACACAGACTGGCATAAGTTAGAGAAACAGGAAAATGCCACTAAACGCGTCCTTGCGTGTATGTGTGTCAAACAGATCCAGCAATGTGGCCAGTTAATAAGAGTTGGCGCAAACTGTACATATTCTAGCATTGCTTAATATCAGCAGGCAAATTACAAAGAAACCCAGCACCCATGGTTGTGACCTGGCATGACGCAGAGAAGCAGACTACCAGTAAGAAAATCCGACACAAGTCAGGAAAGCCTAACACTAAATATTAGTGCCTGGCACAAATCAGAGTCCGAATTCAGCACCTATTATTATGACTTGGCACAGTACAACCACTTATTAAGAGTTGGCACCAACGATAGAAATCTAGGAACACTTAATATGACCAAGCATTGAAAGAAACCCAGCACTCGTTATTATGATCTGGCACAAGTCACAAAAAACCCAGAAATCACTTAATATGGACTGGCACAAAGTCATAGAAATAGGAAAACAAGCAACACTGAACATGATCTGGCAAATTTCAAAGGAACTAAGTGCCTACATCCTGGCATAATATAAAGAAACCCGCTTTTAATTATTTTGGCCTAATGCAAGTTAGCTAAACTCAGGCGAACAGTCAAATGTTCATGAAATTCAGTAAACGTGACTTAGAACAGGTCAGGAAAAACACAACCTGGCACAAAGCAGATGAACCCACTGCCATTATATATCACCTGGAAAAATCAGAGGTGCCCCCAAATAATTAATATGACCTGATACAAGTTGGGGAAGTGAGAAAGCACTGATTACTTTCACTGGGTCCATATTAAAAACAACTAGAGCACCCATTATTATGTCTTGAGAAAATAGCTTTTAGGTATTATGACCTTTTACAAGTTTGATCAATCAGTTAATAAAGCCTGGTAAAGGTCAGAGGTGCCCTGCACTATTTAATGTG
This sequence comes from Polypterus senegalus, assembly GCF_016835505.1. NCBI lineage: Eukaryota > Metazoa > Chordata > Cladistia > Polypteriformes > Polypteridae > Polypterus > Polypterus senegalus. The sequence goes on from NW_024386583.1 coordinate 39,823, forward strand.
ACCTGGCACAAATTGGAGAAATGGGGAATGCACCATGTGCTGTCAAAGCAGACTCAAGTTAATATGAGTATCACAAGGCAGACAAACCCACTTACAAGTGGGTAAACATGGCCTGGCACATACAGTATACCCTTTATTATGGACAAACACGTGTTGAAGATGCCCAGTACGTATTATTAAGATCATGCAAAGGCCAGAAAATGACCTGGCAAGAGTGAGAGAAAAGCATGTAAGTCAGTGAACATGAACTGGCACAAATTCAATAATTGGTATTATGAGCTGGCACCAGTATGACAAAACTCAGCCCCACTACTAGTATCTGGCACAGATCAGAAAACCCACTACCATTAATAATGCCCAGAGAAGAGTCAAACCAAGTGCTGGTTTGTTTATCCTGGCACCAGTCAGAGAGGCACAAGGAGGACACAGTGCAGCACCATTTGTTGGGCTCTGATTTCTGGCTACTGCGGAGGAACAACAGAGGGCAGAAACTAAAGGACAGGTGACTGTCTTTGGCTACATCTAACGAGCATACCTGTTCCAATAAACATGACGTCATACTGGCCATCTGCTGCAGTAACCCTGTCCACAGTAATCTGGGTGAAGCTGTAGTCCACGTTGCTGCGAATGAAGATGGGCCGTTTGTTCAGAGGGTACACTGGGCTGTACATCAGAGGGTGGTGCCTTGCAAACTGAATGACGTCATCTGGAAAACCTTTGGTGGACTCAAAGCTGCCGAAGGTCTTACTTGGACACTGAAATAAGCAAGATGATTAGACGATGGTTGACATCTCTAAGGACCTTAACGATGGAGGCTTGCAAGTTCGGGATCATACCATGCCGGGCCGTGGGTAGGGGACTTTGCCCTGGAAAGGTAACCATTGATAATTAGGCCCCTCCTTGTGTGCAAAAGGCCCCAGGAATGCTCGGCGGATGTCATTCATGGTGTACAAGCAGACCGCTGATCCCTTAAAGACATTGCTGTTGGAAGAGATGGAATAAGGAGAAGTCAGCACCCGCTTTTGATCCCCTTCATTTGAAAGAGTACGGTCCTGTACAGAACCGTAGACTGATGTTTACCAATTTCTGTAAGCATTTGCTAAGCAAATAAATGTAAATATAAATGTAAGAACATTCCTGTGGGACATGTGGAATTAGTTGTGGTGCCATCTAACCTCACCTTAGAGCCCCACAATGCCTTGTCTTATTTCTGAGCCCCAGCAAACCAGGCTTCTGACCCGTGGAGTAACTCCAACTGTCACTGAGCCGGTGGCACTCTCTGCACCTGGTGTACACACTGCTCATATTTCGGCTGGCCAACTCCTACCACTGCCCTGCCTGCTTTGTGCTCCGCTCTACACCTCCATCTCTGCACCCTAATCTGTGCTTTCTACGGAGCCAGTCTGTTTCCTCTCTTTACCCAGCACTCTCCTCTCCCAACTCGTGTTACAGACCCTCTGCTTCATGTGCAGTAGCCTGACCTCTTCCTTTCATCTTGTGGATGTTGCCTCCATACCTCTAACTTCTCTCTTCTGTGCCTTGGGGTTCTACGCCATAGACCCTTAGTAATGCTCTGGCTTCTCGCACTCGTATCCTCACATCTCGCTGCTCCAGTGCATCTCTGTTGTCACACACATGCGTGCTTAGCTGAGCGTAAGTTACAGAGTCAAGGGTTCATGAGTCATACTAATGCCTTTTCTCCCTCTTCCACAGACCTCCAGAAGGGAAGATCAGTTAAAGCGCCACCTACTTCCGGCCCCAGAACATGCCCTTCCACAAATTTCACTGCCACTAATGTCCCTCCTCTTCCTACCGAGTCTGTATAAAACCGTGAAGACCTCCACTCACCAAATGAGTCACTTTATGACTCAGTCTTTCATGATTACTCTTTGCCCATTATGTTGCTGTTCTGACATTACACAGGGTGGACCCATTCCCCCAAAACTTCGTCATATTGTCTTTCTTACACTGTCTATTTTGAAATGCTAGGCATCTCCCTTCTCTCTCCCACCTTTGTGCCCTGGACACCATTACACGTCTTTGTCCTAATGGAGAGAGTCTCTGCCATTCTGTGCCACCCAGCACCTCGCCACTTGTTATTCGGAGACCGCTTTTCCATTTTCCTTCCAGTTGGCTCTGCCTCACTGTCATATGCTCTCTCCCACAGCTACGGGAGAGTCAAAGTTACTTAAAGACTACTTATTTTAGATGCTCTAGCCCTACCCTCCTGCACTAAGCCCCTCCCCAACGTTATTTCTGTCTCCACCTCACTGCCTTCACTTGAACAGGCGGTGACTCTGTCCACCTTCTAAACTGTCCAGTTGTCCTCCTGCCCCCCTCTCTACATGTTCTAGCCAACATCACACAGTTTTTAATATTCCATGATGCGATGACCCTGACCTTGATGTTGAGAAGATTGTGTAGATCAGGGGGTTTTTCCTGTCGCGTGTCTGCAGCAGAAACACATCTCCTGTAGAAATAACATGGAGAACAAGCAGGTGAGGTTAAAGGATGAGTGCAGAGAAACCAAGGGCTGGGCAACGGTCAGCACATTCAACTTACTCAGTTCGTCGAAGTATGTGTCACTGCCATCGCTGCCGGGAACGGAGCAGATAAGACGGGTCTTCAGGAAGGTCGTCCACTTATTTACCAGGCTGCGCTGCCCACCTATGTCATTCTGGGGAGGTAGTGACCAATGGAGTAAGTACCAAGAGTTTTGAAGGAAGGGGAAAGCCTTACTAATCATGGGATATCCAACGGCAGGCATGTGACTTTAGCTGGTCAACAGCAGTCAAAAGGCACAGAGATAACAAAAGGGTCACTCACCCTGCAGAGCTGTGCAATGCGGGCAAATGAAGTTTTGCCCAGACTTTGCCCCTCTACTGCTGTCTCTCGGAAGAAGAAGAAGATCTTGTCATCATCAGGATTGTCGCTCTCTGGGATCCAGAAGGCATTGATGAATTTTGGCTCTATGATGAAAAAGAATGTCAGAATAGGGAAGTGGATCAATGGTTCCAGAAAATTCAGCTGGACAGTACAGAGAGAGATGGAATTTTGAGGCATGAATGGGAGCTTTAGAGTTGGGAGAAAGGAGGGAGTGTACTGTTCTAATATGCTAAATTAAACTAATTCATGAAATTAGATGCATGAATTCAATTAGGCTAATCAAATGTGCATGAGTGTGACCACTGAAAGACTGGCATCTGTTCAGAGTTGTTTGCTGCCTTGGGCCCAGTGCTATGGGTAAAGGCCTGAAAACATGGACCCTGAGCTGGATACCCCAGGTACAAAATGATTGGAAAGATGGACGGATCAGCCTGGACAGTAATGAGATGCATAATAGTGAGAGCACATCTGAGAAGTGGATAGTGCGGGGACAACAGTAGAAATGACCTGATAGAATTACAGAGATGATACCATGTGGCTAAACGGAGGGACAGGACCGGACAACGCAAATGGCGACCGTATAAGGGAGTGAGAGGCAATCTGAATTAGAGGGGTCCAATGAAAGGGGACAGGTACACCAAAAAAAAACGGCAAATGAGAAAGGCAGGGGCAAAACCATACCTGCATTACTATGGGGACACAATAAGGACAAAAGAGAAAGGAATTAAACGGGCAGTAACATCTAAAAGCGTTTGTGAAAGAAGCCAACTGGACAGCAGTGAGGCATGGATAGACAGAGCTTCAGTAAAAAGATGACCATCTGTAGGGGCATTATCTGGGACACTGGAACATGGCGGCTACTGGACAATACGAAAGAAGACTGGGCAGAATATCGGAGGATTTTAAACAATGAGGTTAATTGCAGCAAAAGATAATTGAGAGCAGTGGCACAACTATAATGTGATGGGCCCTAGTGCAAAAAAAAAAAATAATTAGGTCTTCCCAATGTGAAATTAAACAAATCTAATTTAAAAAAAAAAAAGTAATCATCCCCAATGAGATACATCCATCATATAAACTACATAAAAGTTCTACATTAAACTGCAAAGTGAATCGTAGAGCGTATGAGAACATGAGGGCAACCATTAAGAAGGATATCATGGAGGCTAAAAGACAGTTGGAGAGGAATATAGCAGATAAAGTGAAAGAAGACCCCAAGAGATTCTTTCAGTATTTTAGAATCAAGTGCATCAGAAATAGTAAAGGGGAATTCAAATATACAGACAGTGAAATAGCGGATGCCCTAAACTTACATTTTCTGAGGTGTTCACAAGTGAGCAAGTGGACAACCACCACCCAGAGGTAACAGGGACTACTAAGGAGGTACTGAGGGATTTGGAAATTGTAGAGGGAGAAGAGCTGCTCAGATTAAATAACGAAATCAAACAAATCACCAGGCCCAGATAATAATTACCCTCGAGTTCTTAAGGAGGCTAGCAAATACATACATAAACCCTTGACACACATTTTTAGGAAGTCACTGCACACTGGAGAGATTCTGGAGGACTAGAAAATGGCAAATATTATCCTGTTGAATAAAAAGGGGGACAGGGCAGATCCAAGCAACTATAGGCCAGTAAGCTTAACATGCATCACAGGAAAACTAATGGAAGGAATTATAGTGCAGCATGAAGAGAAAAGGAGAGTTCAGAGAAGTGTCCCCTGCTTTCAGAGCCTGCTTTAGTGATCTGAGCTGCCCATCTTGACGCCCTCAGGGTGGAGTGCAGAACAGAAGATAGGATGTAACACGCTAGGCCTCTTACCATTCAGCCAGCGGGAGTCATGCTGCTCCGTGCGGATGGAGTTCCGATGGCCCAGGCTGCGGAAGATGGTAAAGTCCCGTCCCATTAGGTCAGTTGCCACTCCAGAGTAAAGCTCTTCTCCTGGAAATGGTAGGAAGAGCACAACATATGCCGGGATCAGGTTTAGGGCTTTTTCTGGCTGCGTATTGTGTTTTTTTCACAACTTAATGACCTGTTACTATGACCAGAGAGTTGCAGTAAAACTGTTACTCCTACTTGCTGCCTTCTATTATCAAACAGTATGGGAATAATGAATGTAAATGCGAAAAGAATTAGTGATTTATAAGCTCATGTGCTTCAGCAGTGAATGGTGCTTTAAAGTAGTTAAACATCACGAGGCCCATTAAAGGGTCACCATTCGGAAAGGTCACTGGGGTTGGAAATTCTTCTTGGCAAGGTTGCTGTAATGGCTCAGTATTCCTTTGGAGGGCTGCCTCTCAATTCTAACTTACTGGAGGAGACCCTTTGAAAGCTGCACTGTAATGTCGCTGTGTAACAGCAGGTGGTGCTGTTGTTCTCTTAGACATCCATTACCATTAACTCTCAAGGTAACTGCAATGCAGTAAATACATGTAAAGGAATCTAATTAATTGTGTGAGCCCTGCAGCTAAGTAGTAGTAGCAGCAGCAGCAGCAACAGTAGTAGTAGTATTGTTTCATGTACAGAGCACAGTGAAATTCGGACCAACTTGGAACATGTTATCACTCTCTGGCTCCATGATAAACACTGGACTGTGATACTGATTCACACTCCTTGTTTTAAGCCACAGAGGTGAAAATGAACATGTTGGCAGACACGCGTCTTTGCAATGATTGTGAAGTTTACTCCGTCTAAAGTAACATTTCCCCTTATTGTAACCTTAATTCTGCGTAACGACGTAGGAGAACAAATGTACTCACCAATGAGCACAGAGGCAGTCTGGTGCTTCGGATCATAGGGGCTCTTTCCTTTGCCATCTTCCACCTTGGCAGGGTCCAGGCGGAAAACGTGGTCCTGCGGAACAGCTCAGTGTTACCTCTGAGTCAGCAAGGAGAGTTTCAGCACCCAACCCTTGGTTCTAAAATATTGTCGGTATGTTCATTTGAGAATCCTGCATGACCCAAGCCAATTCGTTCAAGCAAAATCTGATTTCAGGGCATTGGCTCATTTGGACGCCTGCTTGTTCGGAAGAGAAAGAGTCCGATTTCATTTGTAGGTTTGGCTTTGGCACACTGCGGCTGTACCTTGTGAGCTCTTCTGATCAAGGCCCAGACTTGACCTGACTATCAGTCAACCTATGACTCTGAGCACCTGGGCAAGTCATTTTGTGGCAATGTGTACTGGAGTCTCATTGTTTGTGTTATGTAATGACAACAAAGGAAGTGCGTCTTATCTTATCTTCCAAAACCATTGTCAGTGCAACCTTCAGCTACAGTCACTCCTTCTCATATCACAACCGTAAGATCCTGTGGCTAAGGTCACTTCCACTGGTTTTCTGCTATGTACCTCGTGTCATTTCCCTGCTTTTCCCTACTAAGGTCATTGCTTTTTTTTAGTTATCTGTGATCATTTATGCCCAGATCATCCTTATAGCCACTTCTGCCCAGAGCATTGGCTTCACTTGTCTCCGGATTGTTGCCTACAGTTATTTCAGCTCTGATTACTGCTGCTACATTCTTGGGCCGTGATCACTTCACTACCTTCATATAATGTGTTTAAGTGCACTTCTCTCCAGATCGTTACCTCCCTACCCAAATGCTAATGCTATTTCAGCTATGGTCACTCCTATCCGGATCCTTTCTTCTGAGTTCTTAGTCCCAGGCCACTTCTGCCCAAGTCATTGCTTTTGTATCTTGAGACTAAACTCACTTTTGTCCAGATAATCGCCTCAGCTAAGATCACTTCTGCTTAGATGACTGCCTTTATGTCCTTCAGCTTTGTTGACTTAGTTGTTCTGTATCCTTCAGCAATTTCCACCTCAATAAGTGTTATCACCTTTATAAAATATGATTAAGTGCACATCTACCTAACATGCTCTAGTTAAAGTCACTTCAGCCCAGATCATTTTCTTTATATTATTAGGCCATGTGCACGTTTGCTGAGATCAGTACCCATTACCCTGGACTCAGTTCATCCCACACATCCTTCAAACCAAGAAGACTTACCTCCATCCTCTGTCCCACCTCCACAAAGCCACAGGTGGGATGGAAGGCCCCCGTGCCACAGGCGTACAGGTGGGTGCGATTATAGTGGTGCAGAATCTTGACATAGTTTACACAGTCATCCTGAAATACAGAGGGACACACATGAGGCACTGAGCATGGTGACCCCACATCTGTGCTGTGCCTGTCAATCATTTCTCACTTCATTGTTGAGGAGATGTGGGGTGAAGCTGTCATCTCTTTGCACTTGTAAACTTATTTTGGGCAGGAGAAGAGCAGACACCTTCTTGGCCGAGGTATTAGGAGTGTTGTCAGCAGGCAGCTTCATTATGAGGATCAAAAGCAGTAAGGAGGCATTGAGGAGTGCCCACATCCCCCCTCCCCAAACAGGCCAAGGTGGTGAATCAGAGCCGCCCTCTTTTTTTCCCACAGTATGATTGGTTTGTCTCTGAGGGAGAGGACTTTCTACTCTTACCTGCTATTTGATTCCCTGTCTGGAATGAGAGCCAAGGCCAACTTATGTGTGGGGAACATCTGCCGGACGCAGCTGCCTTCCAGCAGAAGTCCACTGTAGGCGTTCTTATGCCTGCCGGCTTCAGATTCCTCTTCACATCAAACATGCTGAACTCGCATCTCTTTACGAGGCATGTAAGCTGCAGACCTGCCCCCTATAATTACTGTGTCTAGTGTAGCATAGTCAGCTACCATAATTCCAGGGTTCTGCAGCTACAACAGCCACGTCTTTAATATCGATAAATTATCAAAGGCAACATGTTGGGGAAGCCCGTAACGCATGCCCACAAAGTGAAGCCCGTCCTACGCATTTCTAAGGGCTTGATAGTGTGGGACTAGCCACAGACCATCTGGTGTGATGACAAAGCCACTGAGATGATGTGGCAAAGTGGTGTAGGCCAAGAAAATGTGGCACACTTCAGCAGGAATAAACGTCTGCACATTCACAAAGATGTCCTCAAAACTGTCCATTCAGTAAGGTGGGACCAACATGACAGGGGGGCGTTCACAGGGTTCAGGACGTACATCCATACATAAAGCACACAGGCAACTCACCCAGTAGGTGAACACTCAAAGAACTGGAGCGCCAGGTTGACAAACATCTAGAGACCTCAAGACAGGAATTACTTGGCCAAGTGCTCAAGGGCACCCCGTCTGTGCATAAGCAATGGACGTGGTACTAGCAGGCACATCTAGGGATGGAAAGGCAGAACAAGACTGTGCCTAAACATAGGAAGATGTGTTTTACTTGGCCATGTTGTAGGAACGAGGACTAACAAGCACTCGCATAGACCTAAACGCAGCAGTTATGAGGAACATAAGCAGACACACAGGTTAGGAGACACACCCATTGTCAGACAAACAAGAGGGCAGATGAACACCTACAGCCAGGGTGTGACACCATTAGGCACATAAGCGCATCAACACATACCCATAGTCAGAATACAACAGTGCCAGGCACACAAAGAGCAAGGCTGGAGGGCACTGCACTGATAATTAAACGAGGTAGTGACACAAAGCTACTGTGTTGCTAAGGCCTAGGGCTAATGGGCACACAAAGAGGCTGACGCACATCTGCATTGAGGGTATTCCGCTGCTAAACAAACAACGAGACTGGCACAAAGCCACTGCACAGGGCCTAAATCTAATAGGCACACAATGGAGCTGAAGCACGCCCATAACCAGGGTATTCATTTACGAGGTTCACGAAGAGGCCGACGCACACCTACAGTCAGGAAACAACACAACCAGGCATTCTAAAGGCTTCATTCCCACCGAGTGCCAGGGTACTCCATTCCCATACACACTTAATCAAAGCTTAGAGGCAGAAGCCTTGCAGTGAGGCTGACACAGGATATAAAACTGCCAGGCACATAAGGGGAACCCTTTCAGAATTAGGTGGATGTTAAAAGTGGCTTCCCGCTCAGGGGTCAGTGCCGGAGCTGCTGCTCTTTTTAAGATACATACATTTGGGCGAGATTATAATCAAATAGGATGGTTACACTTGCGGAGGTTACCAAACAAAATGAAAGGACAGATGATGTAGATTCAGCTCAGTTGTTACAGAGGGACTTGGACAGCACATTTGAAAATGAATGTGAGAAAATGTAAAGGAAGTCGAAATGCCAGATTTGAATATACAAAGGGAGGTCTGAAACTTGACATCACATCTTAAGTGGGGGTCCTGTGGGAGTCGGAGTGGACTTGTCACGGTCTTCATCCAGACAGAAACGATCAGGAAAGCTAATAGGATGCCACAAGTCAAGGGAGGTTATGCTTAAGTTATATAACACACTAGGAAGGCCTCCCCTGGAGTCTCATTTAAAACACTTTGGGTTTGATTTGAGTGTGAAAATACGCAAACATCAAAAAGCAGGAAAAAGAATGATGCATAAAACCTGACATATGCAAATTTCTATACAATTTAGCTTTATAAATCACAATCACCTTGTAAATGTGCGTATGGGAATGCACCTTAAACTGTGCCCGTTTGCCACCCTGAAAGAACCCTACATGGATGATGCTAATGAACCTCGCACATGAAGCAGCAGACCTCCATTGGTTGGCAGAGCAGCCTCCCACCTTCACAACCGAGTGCGCCAGGATCTTGTGTGGCATTGTAGCACTTCTCCTCTGCACTCTGGGAATCAGAAAGGCGTAAGGTGCCCGGGTCTGAGTGGGTATCCACTATCACCTGGCGCGTGTGATTGCTGCTACAATAAAGGCCATATGAAAAATTGAGGGTCCAGCCAGTCGCCTTACCAACAAGCCTGCCATCTGAGCCTTTTCACTTGAGGAGATTAAGAGGTGAGATGATTAAAATGTTTAAAATGATGAAAGGAATTAGTACGGTGGAACCCGCCTGTTACTTTAAAATCAATTCTGCAAAGACAACGCAGTGGGAAACTCGTTCTGAGCAAATTTTGCACAGTTTTTCTCCAGACAGAGAACCATAGATGCATGGAATAAATTATCAAATAGTACAGACCTTTAAAACCCATCTTGATGTTATTCTCATTAAACAGGATGGGCAAGCTTGTTGGAATGAATGGCCTGTTCTTGTCACAATTGTTCTAATGTTCTAATAACTCTGCCAGTCAAAAGGTGGCCCCACTACAGTATAATGCTGTCAGGCCCACAAATAGGCTTACACACACACCCACCCACCTACAACCAGGATACTGCTCTGCGAGACGCACAAGTGGGCTGACACAAAGCCATTTTCAGTGTCTAAGGCAGTGACATTGGGAGGGCATCTTTACCCCCCCCCACCCACCCCCAATGCACACCTCTCTTAGCTCTTAAATTACTACATATGTGTTTGAATGTGTGCGACACTCAAAGATCCTGATACCTAAAATCTTAGAAACACCCTTGGTCTAAGGAGCCTTACAGTAAAGGTATTAAAGTGCCAGGCTTGCACACGGCTCATCACACACCCATAACCCTGGCTATACAGAGGTAGGGGGCTGGCACACAGCAAAAACCAGGGAGTGTTAATGACGATAATGCACTGCTAACCACCATGACAGAAAACTTCCAGTCAGTAATGGGCCTGCACACTCCAGTCAACAAATTCACACAAGTAGTCCGCCACAGAGCCACACCCATGGTCTATGTCTATTGATGCTGATGCACACCCACAGTAAGGGTACTGCATTTCAAAGCAAAAATGGGAACTGGCACAAAGCTCTGGGCAGGGCCTGAGTCTACTAGGCACAATGAGGCAGAAGCTCACCCTCAGTCAGGGTATTAATCTGTTAGGATCACAAACAGGCAGACATCTACTGAGAGAGTAAAACTACCAAGCGTGTGAGATGCCTGGGCATAACTGTGTCAGTCATATAGATGGGGCCAGCAAATAGCCGCTTTCACTATGACATAACACTGCCAGGCTCAAAAGACTGTCATGTGCTTACAGACCAGGTATCACATCAACTGGCTGAAAAGGACACCAGTCACACTATAATATGAGACAACCTTGTCCATACAGGGACCATGGGGGGTGGAGACTTTTCTTCCACACCATCAATTTCCTTCAAAGAAGAAATATTTGGGGGAAATCCCCTGTGATCAGGCAGCCATACCACCATAGTAATTTTCCTACCTGCCGGCAGTGAGATAACAGCAGTTAAGTGACGGGTGGGCTTTTCCCCATTGAGATTGGAGAGTACAAGGACGAGGGGCGGGTGGGAGTTGCTCGCCAACATGCCGCTGCCCGCCACGGTCCTAGATGTATAGTTCTTTTGCCTACAGCACAGCAGGCAATTTGATTTTTTGTTTCCCTTGTATGTTGATCTCAGCGCCAAAAGTGGCACAGACTCTTTTAAAATGAGCCTGAAGCCGAGGCTGATAATTACGGAGTTGAATGGCGGCACAGATGTCAGGGTCACCGACGGTTACAGTAAGAGGAAAGATATGCATGCTGCATGTCAGATCTTGGAGCAGGTCACCAGGGAAAAACCCGGCCCTTCAGTGCATGACTAAGACATCAAACATATCGCTGCTAAGTGGCATTCTTCATCGATTTGAAGCACTACCACCAGGGGGCAGACTCCAATGAGAGCCACTGTTTCTAACCAAGGAGACGCAAATATCCTTCAGCTGCTGGACATTGAAGGCAGTCTAGGAGGAGGACTGCCGACCTCAGCTTTCCAGGCTGAATTGAATTCTAAAACTTTTAATGACTAGCGGGTCAAAGGCCATCCTCCCTGCAGAACAAACACACAAGCTATCAATTAAAGGTGTCAGGAAGAGGACATGGCGCAGAAGAGACAGACACCTCTGATGGTGAAAAGCTCACTTTCAGGACACCTGCTGGGAGCAGAGGGCAGCTCCGGGTTAGTGAGGCTACAGCCTGGGGCATGAACTGTGTCCATCAATATCTAAGGGGCAGGGCTGGCAAAGTCACACATGCCGCTTCAAACTGCTGGAATGAACCCTAAAATGAAGAACTTGAGTCTGTCAGCGAGCTTCACCACAACTGGTTAATCATTCTCCTGGTCCCATTAACTTACTAATGAGTAGGCAGACAGCTGCAGGCCATTTGCTACAACAGAATGATGTGACTGGGATTGGTCGGGCATGACTGGGAATTGGATAGTAAGATTTGTGTTGGACGTTTGTCTGGGAGCTGGGAGGGGAGACAGCAAGCACATGGGTCTCTGTGCTGCCAGCCTGCTTTCACTGATGAATGATGAGGATAAAGCCACCAAGATTAGGCATAGAAGGAGAGAGCTGATGCAACCACATGGGTGCCACTTCTCACTGGCACCTCTGCTTTCCTATAATCTACATTTCCATTTAAGGAGATGAAACTATTCATACTCCCTAGGACCAAATGACGGCCATTCAATCTTAAAATAACCAATAAATCCTCGGAAGGTCTGGTGAAAGGCCTCCTTGTGGTGGTCACTGCCTGTTTAACACGTGCTAAGCCAAAGTCGCTCTGTAATAATAATCCTCTGTTTCAACTCATTTTTTTTGCCACCAGTTTTTACTGTTCTGTGTGTTTAATAGCAGGCTCAAACGAGGGTAAGGGGGTGCTAAAAGTTCCTTCAGTAAGGCAGGAAAAACAATCCCAAGTCAGTCCTCTAATTGAGGCGTACATTCATAAAGAGCATATATAGCAACACTCAATGGTTGGATGGGTACTGCATACATACGCACGCCACAGCCCCGTTTACAGGTACAACACTATTAAGCTTAAGCTCCTCACAAATACACAGCTGGTAGACTGGGATTTATAAGGGCACAGGATCAGATCCCACTGCTGCCTCCTTGTGTAGAACTACAGTGAGCATCCGGGAAGGGTATAAAGTATGAGATAGTGATTGGCATGGTAGGATCTGCATTATATAAACAACCATTAGATGCCAGGCTTCCAAGACGTGCCTTCGTCTCTCACTCTCTGTCATGAAAGGTTCAGTTTAATAGTTTGAGATTTTCATTCACCAAGTTTTAAATCCCACCCTGGACCCCAGTCACTTTAGGAGGCAACAATTCAGATGTCTGACTAAGAATTTCTGCATAAGTGTAAAGTATCATGAAATAATTATCAGCTGGAAAGATGCTATATAACATAAAGAACAAGTAATGGACACCCAAGGGGCAGTCGTCTATGCTGCAGCTGCTATGCTAATGCTAATAATTATCTATCTATCTATCTATCTATCTATCTATCTATCTATCTATCTATCTATCTATCTATCTATCTATCTATCTATCATACTGTTTAATAGCACTTCTGTCTATTTGTGTCTCATTAAATCAGTTGTACACCCAGTACTGTCCAATGTCTATTTTTCAACAAGTTGCTTCTGTGTTTGGATCTGCAAAATGCTATGTAACGTGTTGTTATCAACTGGCATTTATTCTGAAAAATTAAGCACAACAAAGGTTTTCCTGGAGGCATCCATATTAGTTTTCCAAATGTTTTACTAAAATGTGATCATCTTGGGTAAGACTTCATTCCCAGCTCTGACATCCGACTTCCAAGGTACTGTAAATGGACACAGCATTAGACGCTGGGAGACTGAACAGTAGAGGAATGGCAGCCATTAAAGAAAGTGCAGTGCAGTAAGAGGCTAGCTCTGAAAGCTCAGGGCAGATGTTCTATTGGAAACCCCTGGACCATATAGAGCACAGCTTGTTCAGGCTGGTGGACAAAGTGCATGTTGTCCTTTTTGTTTATTATGATTTGAAGCCGATGTTCCTGTCAGATGACGTCTGACATCGGTAGAGAGATGGAGTAACTCTCGCCTGACAGAAGCCAAGACTCTGAAACAATTTGGCTTTCATTTCACTTTCCTGGCAGCTCACAGGAAAAGAAACTTGGAAAGAATTGTAGTTTCTAGGATTACAAAGGAAGGCCAGTGAAGACAGAAGGTGGGTCATCACAGGCGTCACTAGCATGGGGCGGGGAGAAGAACGAACGCCCCTCTTGGAGATTCTATTAAATTAGCTTTGCTTTTCTTTCACTTACGTTAATGTCTTTGCCGGCCCAGTTGCATTCCTCTCTCCACTCCACAGGAGCTGGCCAGTAAATCTGAAAGAAGCACAAAAAGGTTAAAGTCTGAGCGGGCAGTCAAAGTCAGGCATGCCAAGCGGTTGACCTTTAGTCTAAGACACTGGCGCCCTGAGGCGGAGCGCCGCCCCGACAAGAAAAGAGATCTTGAAATAAAAGCTGCACCCCTAAGGGGAAGAAAACAACAGAGGATAAGGTCAATCCCCAAGCGAGGCCACCAGAGCGCCAGAGGCTAATTACTTTACTAAGGGTGGGGAGAAAGTTGCTTGAACCTGCATCCAGGAGAGTTTCAGCAGGGTGAGGCCTGTCAAATTTGTGGGCTGATGCAGTGAGCTTTGCAACCCCATAGTTGTCAGCCCAGGGTGTGCTGGCATAGAACTCTGTTGACGGGATGGGGTGTAGAGGCAGGCGGGCATAAGCAGGCCTACTTGGGAACTGCTACACTGAAGCGATTAAAAGTGGATTAAGTAGAGCCGCTTACCTTTTTTGCCAAGGGGGGTCAATCACAGCTTCAGGTCTCGGAATTTTGTTGAAACCTGAGATCTCACTTAATTAGTTAAATGATCTCACGGAGAAACCTGACAACTGTGCTATTTTTGTAAAACCTAAAGCATTAGTGACAAAAAATGTAAACTCGACAATCCAGCTGGTTGTTCTTCTGAAATGGGAAGTTGGGACAGAAGCTTAACTAAAAGGAGGCAGTCTGCTGGTGTCCTCAAGCTGGATCAGACTACACTACAAGTGCTGTGATCTGATGTGATAAGACATCGGGAGGAGATGAGACAGGACCCCATGGCCAGAGGTCAGTCTGGAGCTGTTTGAGGTGTGACAGACTCATCCAGGCAGAGGTCAAGCTGGAGGGTCAGGCTTCAAGGGGGGTGATCAGACCAGGATCCCCGATTCATCCTATGTGGTCAATAAATGACAAATGCACACCCAGCAGTAAATCAACAGCATCTGCTGGCACACAAGTAGTGCAGCAAGGCCTACAGGAAAATAATACATGGTGTGATGGGAGCCCAGCTCCTACAATCAAACCTTCATATTGCTAAAGTCTGGCAACGTCAGACTCTGAGGGCTTTCACAAGAGTCATTGGAAGGTGAGATGCAAAATGACAGGCATGTAAGTCTGCTTCACATTCACCCTGCTTAGCTTAGCCTGGCGATGCCCCAGAATATTCTCAGATAAGCGTAGACACTTGGACCTCTGTGTTTTGGGGTTCAGATTCTGGGCTTGGTTGCAATTTCCTTGTTTTGGTGCGGACGTTCTCTGTTCTTCCACTATCCCACACATGGGTCTGTTAGGTTAGTTGGCAGTCCTAAATTATAAGCCTTTGTGTGAGTATTGGGTTGGAGTGCCACCTAAGAGTTGGTTTCTACTTTATACCCAATACTGGCAGGGCAAGCGGTGGCCTCCAGTGTCCCCAAACCAGATTAGAGAACATTTAATGATGTTATGTTACCTGAATCCCTCTACTCACCTTGTGTTCCTGTTTGCTGATGTTGTCCAGACTCAGAGACAGCAAGTAGTTTTTGCCCCCGACAAACAGCCGGCCTCTCTCCTCATCCAGAAGGAGGGTGCTAAAGCAGCAGGAGCGGTCTAGTTCGTACTTCCTCAGGCCCTGTCCCACCGTCAGCTCTGGAAGACATGCACATGTTCTAAATGAAGCCTGAACCTGTACCCAACCTTTCGTCACCAAGCCAATCAGTCTACTTTGGAAACACTGGGTCCTCAGAGAAAGTGAACAATCGGTGAAATCTGAAAACCCTGAGAACGGGTCAGCCGAGCTTTTCACTTCTGGCATTTGGTATTGGCTGTTTGTTAAAAAAAGCTCTCCTAATAAGATCCAGTATCTGATAAACAGCACAATGCATGGGCAATGCAAGAAAGACCAACATTTGAGAAAAACGGGAAGTGGCAAACAACCACCCGGCTCACTCAGCATGCATTATGTCTCTTGGCACTGGGCATGAGTCTTAATCGCAATATATGCAGCACTTTACTTACTTTAATAAACCCATGAATTTGTGGCACCTCAAGCCAATGGGCCTGGACTTGAACATGTGGAAGAAGAGAATCAGTTCAGCTTGTGTCATGAGCCTGGCGTGTTTCATCACAGGGGCTGTCAGAATGTGCATAGGGCTAAGATGGGGTCAGATGTGAACACTTTAGACACAGTATGAGGACAAGCCTGCTTGGTGTACTGCTTTGCACAGAAGGTGTTTGGGTCTGTCAGGATATCACCTACCATAACAAGCAGATCATTACCCATCATGCACAAACATAAAACAGGATGTGCAAACTTGTCTGCCTTGTCCCTCTGCAGCTCTCTGTGCAGCTCCATCCTCCATACTTGTATACACTGGCATGGTCTACCCTACATGCATCACTTTAGGCACAATCAATTAACCTTAAGCATATGTACATGCACATCTAGACATGGATCCAGGCACAAGTATTTACACCCGCATTTAGTGATGGACCCATTTGCTCGTGCTTATCTGTATGAACCAGTGTACACCTTGGCATACATTCTTGTAGAAAGCTCCCTATGCATGACATTCCTGTATGCACGTGTGTGCATTATGGCATCTTCATGACAAACCACACTGATCACCCGTAACCATGTGTGCCCCATACTGTGTATTTAGAGGTTAGCGTGGAGGAGGACGCTGCTGACGGACACTGATGTCACTAGAACTGCACAAATCCCATCATTTCTGGTGATACCTCAATAGAAATGACCTCAACATGCAAGTCATCGTTCTTCTGAGAACCAGATTTGAAGGTGGATGGCACCTCTTGTATACATAAAGCCTTTCTTCGGGGTTAAATAAGCCCAGGACACTTACAAAAAATCCTACGACAATTACAACTGTCATTTCTTTTAATTCTCTTGCAGATATCTGTGCTGAACTAAATGGGGTATTCAATCTTAGACCCCAGACCTTTTCTACAGTCTACATCGATTTTTTTACACTATACAGTGCACTCAGAAAGTATTCAAACCCCTTTACTTTCCAATGACTCTTGAAATTTGGCTCAGGGGTATCACATTCTGTTGATCATTCTTGAGGTGTTTCTACGGCTTGTATGAAGCCCACCCGTGCTCAGTTCAGTTGATTATCTATCTAAAGTCACAAAGTTGTATCAGAGCAAAAACAAGCCATGAGTTGGAAGGAATTTTCTTCAGATTTTAGAGACTCAGAATCCTGGGATTCTGTTCGGAAGGCGACAAAAAATTCTTTCAGCATTGAAGATTCCCAATGGTACTTCTTAAATGGAAAAAGTGTGGAACAACCATCCAGGAGTTGACCACCTGGCAAAACTGAGTAATCATAATAGAAGGGCCTTGGTAAGAACCTGGTGGTCACTACTGATGAGCCTGAGAACCTGGGTGATAGTGGTGGTGGAAAAAAGTTCCAGGAGGACAGCCATCACTACAAGGCCGAACAGAAGCATGGTGGTGGCAGCAGTGTTTTACAATGGCAGGAACTTGGAGACAAGAGAGGGTTGAGGGAAAACTGACAAGCAAAGTACAGAGATATCCTTAATGAAAACCTGCTCCAGAGCAGTTTGGACCTCATCTCTGGAGAGACCTGAAAATAGCCATCCACTGATGGTCTCCATCTGACCTGATAGAGCCTGAGAGGATCTGCAGAGAAGAATGGCAGAAAATCCCCAAATCTAGGTGTGTGAAGCTTGTGGCGTCAGACCCAGGAAGACTCCAGGCTGGAATTACTGCCAAGGGGGCTTTAAATAAGTAAAAGGACTGAATATTAGGGTCAATGTGAAATCTCAGCTTTATATTTTTAATACATTTGCAAAAATTTCTAAAATAAATTTTTTACTTTGGCATTTTGAGGTGCTGTTTAATGTGGGGTGAAAATTAATTTACATTTTTGCATAATGCTGCAGCAACTTGCAGGGGTCTGAATATTTTCTGAATCCACTGTATATATACAATAATAGACACTGTATATATACACACACACACACACACACACATATATATATATATATATATATATATATATATATATATATATATATATATAAAATCCAATGCATGTCAGTCTGTCTGTATGTCTGTTCGCTTTTCACGAGAGACTTAATGGATTTAAATCGGGTTTTTTCTATCATTTGTTTGAACATTCCGGTTGATTTTGTGAATTCTCTCATCTCGCTAAGTATCATAGTTCTTTTGCAGTACCGATTTATTTGCGCGCATCCGAGACGCATATAGCTGGCCGAGGGTAGGGGGGCAAGGCCCTGCTCAGTGACGCACCAGCCTCGGGGCATATCTTATCTCCACTTAGCTAGAGATGATTACTTAACGGATTTAGATGAGGTTTTTTCTTGGATTTGCTTGAACATTCTGGTTGATTTTACGACTTCTCTCATCATGCTAAGAATCATAGTTCGCTTGCAGGAGCAATATATTCATGCTAATCCGAGACAGGAGGGGAGGAGGAAGCGTGACGTCAGGGAGTCGGGAAGGGCCCTTCTCACTCAGGTGCCAGCCTCTGTTTGAGTTGCTCTATCTGTCACCACATTTTGGAGCGTAACTTGCTTCCACTTAGCTAGCGATACCTGTTTGTTTACTGATTTTTAAAGTTTGTCCTGTTTCACTACTATGCAAGCGGAACCGCAGGGGGCAGCTAATATATATCCAAGCTGTGTAAGCCCGTGGTGTAAAAAGCCCAGGGTCCTAGAAACTATTGAAATCGTCAGAAAAATAAAAATTGAAATGTAGAGATGTCAGGTAATTGAAAGGAACTATTCTGGGCATCTCTCTCCTAGGAGGTTCGTTTTGCCAACATACTTGCATCCCTCATATATTAGTGGCTAAGCAACTTTGTCTTTCTTCAGAGGTTTCATTTTGCCGATGTGCTTGCCTTACTTGTGTATTAGTGGTGGGAGGTGGGAGGAAAAGTAAAAGGGATAATGTTTTGCTGATGTGCTTGACACGCTTCAGTATTAGCGGCTAAGCGAGTGACTCTTTCTTCGGAGGTTTCGTTTTGCTGACGTGTTCGCATCACTTGTGGTTTTTTTTGCAAAGTAACCAATAAATGCATGTGAGGTCAACCACGTTTTTTTAAATTCTCTGACTTAAACTTTAAAGCCTTACAATATTTACATACTTCTGACATATCACCTATATATTTCATCTCTATTCACCTTTTCGTTATTTCTCCAAGTAATAATTTCTCTTTCTTTGCGCTAATGCGATGTTTACTGTCTTTGTTTTGACACTGTTGTTTTTTTCTGCTTTCATATTCTGTATCTTTCTCTGCATGTGTTTCGCGCCTACGTTTTTTTGAGTCTTTTGAATTCCAGTTTTCATTATCTCTAACCTGCACTGCATGTGTTTGGCCTCCTTGTTTTTTAACCTCTTTATCACGTTTTACTTTGTTTTCTACTCTTTGTCTTTTATTTCTGACCTCTCTTTGTTCTGCTTTTTTTTCAATGACACCTGGTCCGTGGTGATTATTTTCCCTTTATCGAGTAATAATTTCCGTTTGTTTGCGCTCCTGCGATTTTTACTTTCTTTTTTTTTATACTTTCTAATTTTCCTACTTTCATATTCTTTAACTTTCTCCACATGTGTATTGTGCCAACTTTTTTTTTTTGAGCCTTTTGAATTCCACTGCTTTCATAATCTCTAACCTGCTCTGCATGTGTATAGTGCCAATGTTTGTGAACATCTTTATGAATTTTTACTTTGTCTTTTACGCTGTCTTTAATTCTGAGCCCGATTGGACGTGCTTTTATTTCAATTCCACTTATTCCGGGCTGATAATTTACTTTCCTTCTTTTCTGGATTTCCACCTTGATTATTCATTTTCTTTTTTGCATTTTTTCTCTCTCCAATGCTTTTGAGTCTCTTTTCTCTGTGCTGCTTTCTTTTTCGCTTAGTCATCGACGTTTCATTTATAACGTATTGTCCTTATACACTTTATATGCACTGAGAGCCCTTGATCTGTGTGTGCTCAAAACCAAAACACGACTGAGTATTTTGCTGCCCATGGTCTTATTTGATATTGGTTGTAAGTAGGGCTTGTCTTGCAAGAATCTCATATTCTATGTCATCGCAAAACGATCTTGGGTAAATCTCTTGGCACAGAGTCTCATGTTTAAGGTCCCGTGAGACTCTCCGTGGCCATTTTCTTTTGTCTCACGTTTCTTTTAAGTGTCTTCCGTGATCTTAACGTGAAGATCACGTCTTGTCTCCCGTGTTTCTCTCCCAGGATTTTTTTTATGATAGAGAAATACAGATATATGTTAGGAACAACAGGGGTTGAGAGTGGAGGAACGCCAGGGTTAACAGGCTTTCCTTTTCCGCCTTTAGAACGAAGTAACAGAGATATCATTTCTGGGCCAACACTGGATGCCCCTTCCTATCTGCTAACATTACCAGAAAACGGGAATCTTTCTTGAACCAGCATCCCAGAAACATGGAGTTGTACCCTGGGAAGCTCAATGATGTCATTACTCATTGTACACCTCATTTATTGTGTTTTACAGTATGTGTGTATATATATATATATATATATATATATATATATATATATATATATATATATATATATATATATATATATAGGGTGGTCCAGATCTAATTATGTAATTTTCATTACGCTATAACTTAAGTTTATTACACACAAAATCACCCGAAAAATCACGGACCATCGAGAAGTGTGAGAACTGGCGACGTGGGGAATCGTCTTCGCGCCGAACTGGAATCATCTCCGCATAAATCAAAGACGATCTGTATCTGCATAATTAGATCTGGACCACCCTGTGTGTATATATATATATATATATATATATATATATATATATATATATATATATATATATATATATATACACATATACACACACCAGAATACTGTCACATGTTTGTATACACATTTGTGTGTACACTTTGTCCATGCCTGACACACCTATGTTTACCTGGGTGGGAGCAATCGGGTGTGCCACTCTGTACAATGTATGCACAATGTGTGTGTGAATGTGCCCTCATATGGACTGGCACCGAGTACAGAGTTGGTTCCTGCCTTGCACCTGATGCTTCTGGGATAGGCTTTGGCTCCTGTAGCCCTGACCTGGATAATTGGGTTTAATAAGTGGCTTTAATTAGATGTGTGATTTGTGGGTAGATGATCTCCACTGAATATGCCCATACAGCACATGTGCGTGTGCCCCTTCTTGTGTGTCTATGCACGTGTGTGCCCTTCACCCTAAATTTATACTTGCTTGTGTGTTTGGCCCCTCTCGGTATGTACAGTTCCCTTTGTCAGCTGCGCTATTTCCACTGGGGCTCAGGGGTTCAAGTTACACGGGGTCAGGGAGAACGTTATGTGCACCAACTGTTAACACAAGTGTCACCAGTTTTGTAGACCCCACACATTGCACTTGAGGGGGACACATGTGCCCAGACAGCTGCTTGGCAGGACCAGTTGCCCCAGCAAGTATGATACAGAGCCCCCTCTGTTATTTACTGTCCTCTTGGAACCGCTTCAGGTTCAGCGTAAGAAACACCTGAAATAACAGTAGTCCTGCAGCACGATGGCCTCTAGGCGCCTGCTCAGAGGCTGACAGGGGGATAACTCAAGTGCTCCTCCTCCATGAAGAGCTGTCAAGACTAACAGTGGAAAGACAAACAGAAGACAGGGTGAAGGATATGTGCCATTGCTTTGTGTGCTCATTTTATTCTTTCGGGACACAAATGAAATGCACACAGAAATGGCAGAGTAGCACCTGAAGTGGCACAAGCTCTGCTGCAGCTCACATCACTCAGTAAAGAAAAAAAAGCCCTGCACATTACAAACACTTTTGAAGTCCTGTCCCTCACAATAAAAAATTATTTTAACTGCTGGGTGACTTCTGCCATGGCTTTCTAGTCCAGGACCAACTGCCAGATTTGTGAAGCTTACACATCGAGCAGCTTCTTCAACAACACTTTGAAAGGCCGTCAGGCAGGAGTTAACTATCCCAAGTATGTACGGACCAAATATTTTCCTACTATCAGGCCAGTTTTTCTTCATTTTCGACAGATTATTGGCATGGCTTCCCAGGTTTATATCTGGGTGAACGATTCATGCGAGCCGAATGTTACAGATTAACCTCCTTGATGCTGGGTCAGAGGCTTCTGTGGGGAGATCCGAATGGATCATCTTGAGGGTCTCAGCTGTCATCCTCTTGTGGGTTAGAAGATGCCACCAACATCCTCACACAATACCTGGCCTCTCGGGTGCTTTTGTATGTCTGCCTGACCTCATTGTGATTGTCGTGATCACAACATTGTTCTGATCATTGTGATGTCCTTCACAACTGAAGGCCCTCTTGAAGTCACCATCTCCCCTCCATATATGTACAGATCTAGGGCACACTTCTAAGACAGTTACCCTGGCATTGCAGGTCATTATTAGTGGCCCAGCTTCTCGTTGAGGTGTCTTTTCTAACCCTAACCTCATTTATGTGTTCTCCGTCAGGTAATAGACGTCCATTTCAAGTGGAATGTGAGCATCACCTGGCAACGGCAGTTGTGGTATCCAAATCCCTCTGCAGCGCGGCTGCTAATGAAATCAGGACAGATGATGGTGGGGGCCAAATAAATCAGATTTGGGAGCAGGCATAGCACACTCGAGGCTAAGGCCACTGCGGCTGTGTGTATGTGTGTGCAGAAGATACAAATATTGGAGTAAGAGCAGAAAGTGATAGGATTAGACCAGTATTTTGGTGAAATCTGATGAATAGGATTTGTGAGCTTGTAGGGTGGAATGGCCTGTTCTCTACACAATTGTTCTAGTGTTGTCTCTGGCTAAGAAAAACTGGGCCAAGCCTTTGGTTTTCTGTAGGTAGAGCACCATCTGAATCAAATGCAACAAGCTCAAACCTGACTGTGCCTTTGGATGCCAGAACTCTAAAAACACTGAAATTGCCCACAAGGTAATGCCACTTTGTCCTCTAACGTGTGAAATTTGTTGACTTATTGGTACACTTCAAGCTGTTATCCTACTCTTTTTGCCAAGATCACCTCCCTGACTTAGGCCTTCTCTCCTATTCTATGCCAGGCCCCTGTCATTGTCATAAGGCTCATGCTACCCTCGTTCATACAGTATGAAGAGTCACTTACCTTCATAGGAGAGCTTTATGCGAGGATATGGGCTTCCTGCCTCACTGATCACACACGTTTCTTGTAAGGCAAAAACACAGAGAAAAATCCAGCAGATTCTCAGCTTCGTCATCATCATCATTGCCACTTGCAGTCTTCTTGGCCTGCTCACAAGTATCGTCATGGACCTGCAGGAAATGTAACAGCACAGGCAGGTCAGACCTTCCTGCCCTAGTGATCTGTCAGAATTACATTCAGGCTTTTGGGCCTTGAAAGTGGTGACGACATGTACACACTCATCTAGCTGACCTTGAGAAAACAACACCTTAGCTCAGCTCACTGCCCTTGAAACATCGCAATGTATCTGAGCTCAGCATAGCGCCCTTGAGAGGCATTAATGTGTCTAGGAGCTCCACGTGCCGCCCTTGGAACATCCCTGCAAATATGAGCTCGGTTTGCTGCCCTATAGCTATAATGCAGAATGTCTGAACTTTACAAGCTGCCATTGAAATATCAAAGAGCGCCTGGGCTGAACTCATGGAAAATGAGATATGAGAAATAACAGTGCCCGTACCTCACGGAGATATACCTGAATATCTGAAGCTGGCCATTAAAGATATCACTGTATATCCTGGCCATAAGTAAATCACTGAGCGTAACACTCAGACCTTAACTGACGTCACTTTGAATCCAAGTTCATTGTTCTGTCCTGAAAGGAATAAATATCTACTGCCCTTCGGAGATATCACGTTGTGATTGGGAAATCTTACAGGATATCTTAAGTCTGCTTATATGGAAATCACAGAATATCTGAACTCAACATCCTGACCTGCATACATATAAATACATCATTATGTCTCTGCTCTCGACAGCAGGCCTTCGAATTATTACTGCATATCGGGGATCAACTTGCTAACCTTTGCCGATGTTGCTATGCATCTAAGGACACCTTGCTGCCTCTAAAACACTCCTGAAAACCGGCCTCTGACTCTCTGACCCTTTAAGACATCACTAGGCATTTACACCCAGCCCAACTATTAGACGTTTCTGTATCTGAGCTTGGCTTGCTGCCCTTAAATTCAATCTTTACCGCATGGTTCTGAAGGAGAACAGCACTGCAATTCAGTTGGTGTTCACTATGAAAGGAGCTCTGGACAATAAGGAGTAAACAAGAGATCCACTTGCATTCCCACCTTTAAACTTCATAACTCCGTTCGAGAAAAATAAAGTTAACGAAAGAAGCTATATAAATTACTGATTGAATAACTAATCTTAAATGTAAATGTGTAGGCTCCAGCTGCCCAAAACCCTTTCCTGGATAAGTGGGTTGGACGGATGGTTAGATGGATGGACGAGTTAATTGGTGATTTCATTCCATCTGTCAAATGGACACCATATGCAGAATTTTTAAATGCCACAGGTTCATTCACAGGGAGCACTATGAGATTCTGTTCCCTGTGAAAGGTGCTATATAAAATGACGGAAGAATAAGTGACTCTCGGTCCATCTATGTTCTGTCTTCTAAGTAGATAGCACGTACAAATCTGTGAGCTAAGTGATTTCTTTTGAGGAGACAACTGTGATATAGCATCCGCACATGAAAGGCACAATATAAAATAATGACTGGGTTGGGTGATTTACTCAAACTTGCTGCTTCTCTTTTATTCAATGGACATCAATCTTTAAATTGTTCAAAGAAAACATAGGGACAGTACCCATCATGAAAGGTGCTGTGTAACATTTACAGGACATCTGGGAATGCATGGTGGCCATGGAGATCTTGCTACTGTCCTCAAATGAAATACGGCAGTGTGCTGTAAGGTCTGCCATCATCCAATTGGGAGTCAGCCTTTCGTAATGCAAAACTCATCAAAAATGAATGGCCTCTGCTGCACTTTTGCAATCCAAAGTGCTTTTGTGGCGCAGGATTGGAGGGCTGATTAAAAATTCAGAGGCAGAAGGTTGCTAAGAAGTGAAAGTGGCTCAAACGGACCCTCGAGACCGAGACAGAAGGCCGCTCGGGCCAAGTTCTGGGATCTGTGCACGGCATTCTCAAGCAGCCTCATTCTTTTGCCCTGAAGTGTAGATCATTGCTTCTGTCATAATTACGCCAAATAGCTGGCTCACGTCCATTGAGTCAGTTAAAGAGCAAACAAAGCTGTAGAGGAAAAAAAAATGAAGGACAAAAGAACAGCTTTCTTCCTTTTCAATTAATAAGCCTAATAATACCGTCCCTCCAGGAGCGATTAACCCTGTGACCTCTGTGGTCAGACAGGCCTGGGCAGGAGTATAGAGCAGCGTGACAAGGAAGATCTCATGCTGGACTAGAAGACTGGGAGGCAGCATGTCATAAGACTAGGAAGATATCCAGCTATACATTCTTCAGAAATTGACAAGAAGGTTAGACGTGAAGAGCAGATCCCATCCTATGGTACAAGGTAGAAGAATGAGACAAAGCCTGTAAGGATGTACAGTGCCCAGGGTGAGTGCCCATCCAAAATATGGAGGAGTTCATGAAATATGGAGCTGCAGAACTTGTGTGGGACTAGCACTACAGAGATCTGTGGATTTACCTGCACGTGTGACTGAAGAATCTCAGTGGGCAGGTCCAGCAGTTACATAATAAACAGCACCCAGGTTAATCATTGCAGGGAATTGAGAGGAACAGGCTGTTTAGACTGGCACAATGTGAAGAGGCAGATACAGAAAGGGCAGCTGCATTACGCTACTTGTTTATGCTGGTGGCCCATACTGGCACCTGATAGCGTAAGTTTTGCTGCTAGCTCCACAGCTGAGATGCCATTTTTGTGGTTGCACTCTTTCTTTTAATCTTTACGTACCTGGAAAGATGCTGACTGGCAACTGTAAATTGGTGGAGATGGTGGTGAGAATGCCCCGTCACACACTGGCATCCATTCCAGGTTAACTGCTGCCGGCATCGACTCCAGCTTGCTGGAGTGGTTTACCTGTCGAGGACCTGGTTTGGAAGACTGGAGGAGCTCACTTGGTAAGAAGCAGATGACTAGATCTGACCTTCTAACCAACTTTGCGGTAGCAAGCGGCACTGATAAAATCTGCATTTTGCATATCATGGTGGGTCATGTCCATATGGCTGCTCTGATTATGAAGCCCTAGGTTTCATTAAATGGAGTGAAAGGTTAAGTAGGACAAGGCAATTGTCTTACACTGTTGCCTTACAACTTTAAAGACAGAGGAGACTTGAGACGCTTAAGTCTGCCTGGTGTCAGGATGCCTGGTATAGAAGCAGGAAGATCAACCAATCAGGACCACAAAGCAAAATTAAAAGGCAAGAATATCTGTGTCTCTGGAGTGAGAACATATGACTTAGAAAAGGGAGGGACATTCAGAACACATGAGATTGGGACAGAAGATCTGCATATCTGTGTTCAGCATGTATAAGGTGAGAAGATTGATAAAGCATAACACAAAGACAAGAACATGGGACAGCTTGCAATTAGGATGCATGGACAGAAGATCTGTGTACCTGGGGTCTAGATTCATGACTCAGGAGGAGGAACATTTGCTCATTAGGTTCACAACACATGACAGAATATCAAATGTATGTGTTTGTTACAGTTCAGAACACACAACATTTAATAGACGCAGGGACATCTGGGTGTCGGGGTCCGCATGTATAAAATGAAAGCAAGAAGATCTATCCTTCAGAATCATAATGTACAGCATAGGTATGGGAAGGTCTATTATGAATTAGAGACAGGAAGAGCTGTCCATCTGAGCTGAGACAAAGATCTGTGAATCAGAGGAATTGGGAACAGTCACAATGCAGTTGTCGGAGGACAAGAACATTTCCCTGTCTTGGAGGTGTAGACAAATCACAAGAACAGGAGAATGTGCTTATTTGGGGTGATGTCAAATGGAACAGACTCATACATACATATAAGACTTATGGGGTCAATGTAGGCATGTACAATGAAACTCTCTCTTGCATGCACTATCTTCCAAGTCCAGGACAAGGACACGGCACACAGAGGAATGGGTAACCATCTACTTGGCTGGAGGACAACTGGTAGGGGGATAACAACGGCTGTGGATCCGAGATGAGAAGTGTTTGTTTACCTAAAACGAGGATCCAGGACATGGACTCACAGATGAGGACACCTGAGACTTGTCTGCCTTTCTGGAGTCATGGCTCCAGGATTTAGACAGAGGAGACTATCATGACGTATAGGTAATGACATCTGTATCTTTGGGTTGAGGACACCCATATCAGTGTGGACCACCTATGTATATAAAGTGAGGACTGATGAACGCAGAGTATAGAAGGTGTAAGGACCAGTGACATGTGCCAACATGGTTTTAGGACTCCTGCCTTAAATTGAGGACATGTGCCTACCTTACAAATGTAAGGGTCTTTCTCAATGCCCCCCATCCAGACTGCCCTGTAATATTTCCTGTCCAGGTCCCATTTGTCCTCGGCCTTATCGCATTCTCACAAGTCCTCAGTCTCAGAGCGCCGATAACCATGTGGAACCTTCTCCCCAGATGTCCCTTGTGCACCTGTCGGTGCTCTACCTGCTTGTCTATCATTTTGGCAACTTTGCTCAGACAGATAGTGAAGAAAAAAACAATAAAAAAAAAGGAATGAAGGAAGAAATGTGAGGAATTTATGGGGATAAGGTGCCGATCTGTGAGCGGCTAGTAATGG
>NW_024386584.1:0-8095 GCF_016835505.1 Polypterus senegalus
TTACTACAAATGAAAACGTTTCTGTTTAAATGTTTTACCGGATTGAACGACACGCAATGCGTGGTTCCATAATATCTATTATTTCCACTCAAAACTCCACTTCCACCCAGATAATCAATCAAGGCATGAGCTGAGAAGTTTGTGCATGTTCTAAGTGGTGGGATGGAATAGCCGGCTGCTTGCAGCCTGATTTTTATCAGCACATTTAGATGACAAAGCGCTGGTGGAGAGCTGAAACGATTTTAAGAAGCGATTTGGTGGGCGGAATTAGAGTTTTTAAGAGGCTCTGGTAATTTAGTGTTAATGAAGGCTTGCCCTGCTGCAATCCTCACAGTTCGCCTGTGGTAAAGTGTTTATCTGGCGATGCATTTGCACTAACCCCAGATAAAGAGACTTTAGCTGTGAGAAATTTGTGTCTGCCTTGACTTCAGCTGCCTCAATGGGGATGGGATAGAGGTTGCCTGCTGCCAGTGCTGATTGACACATTTGCAAAACAAAGACACTGATGAGGAGGTGCAACAGAATTTAAGGTGGCCCAACATTATAATATTTTCATAGGCTTCAGCTTTTATTTGTTAACTGAGACCACAGCATTTAAGGAAAACATTCATAAAATTCTTGCAAAGTTGTAAGAAGCTTTAATGCAAGAAGGTTACATTTTTGTTGTTTTAACTGCATTCCACTTTTTCCTGATTTTTGTACTAGCACTAATATCGTTGTACTTTCTTCAATAGTACAATATTCACATAGCATGCACTCATATCTGTGTATCTTTTTGCACCACTCTATCACTACAGTGGGTCACGATGTAACAGATGTCTCATATAAATGACACAATTCAATTACTATTTAACAAGTGACTTTAATTTTTCCTTTAAATTAGTAAACTACTTTTGACTTGGACTACATAGCAGATATCACTAACACTTAGGCGTAGTACGTAAGTACCTAGGGCCTCAAATATAAATGGTGCATCACACAAACATGTTGTGTACACCTGTTTCCGATGCTCACATCAAAGTTTATTAAATACACCAAAAGTAATTGCATATCACTTACAAATTTAATATACTGAGCTCCAGATAGCAAACTATTCCAACTATCATGGCTGCTTTAGCATAGTTAGAAGATATTGCACATGGAAGAATTACAGGAGAGTGCACATTTACAGATCATATTGACTTCTTTGTCCCATGATGATGACTGGTTTCTAAGTCGATTTAAATTTCCAAAGCTATCCTCTTGGAGCTGTGTGCTGTTAGAATACTAGAATGTATACCTGATATCATTTTATGATGAACTGTATTAAAGTAAGTATATTACATTTTACAGATAAATTGTTAACTTCATTTAAATAATGTATACTGTCAATAATTAAACATGTGCTGCTGCCTCTGCATTAAGGGTCAAGTCCGGTGTACCCTGTTTGTATGTTTTCCTGAGTGGGTTCCTCTGCATGCTTCAGTTTCTTTCTAAAGGCATGCAGATTAGAGGATTGTAATGGCAATTTGACTCTACTAGTGTATGTATATACTTATATTCACTCTGTGATGAGCTGTACCCCATCCTGGGATTGTTCCTGCCTCACGCTTGATGCTTGCTGGGACTGGCGCAACCCTTTTGGAATAATTAAACATGTATAACAAAGATTTTTCAATGTCTTGTCTGACTGTGCTTCAGGCAAAGATTATGTAATTTATCCAGCCATGTTTTTGATTGTTAAAGCAGTTGGCAACTTTTTTGTGGCAGCACGTTACCTGTTGAAGTAGCACACTGCCTTTGTTTATGTTATGCCGCATATTATGTTTCAGATATGCCTGTTGCTCCTCATGAGTGGAGTACAACTTTATATTTCAATAGGCTATACTGATTATGGGAAATTCTTCCATAATGTATTTTCTGATTCTGGGTTTCTAACCTCTGTTTCAAATAACAAGTATGTGTGTAAACTATTTACTAGTCATAACTGTGGGCCAAATCTCAGACCCGACAGGCAGGTTGTGGTTATAAAGCAGCTTTATTTTTAGAGTCACGGTGAGAAGAGTTTCAGAAAAGCAGACAATCAAATGTACATTGACAGCGTCAGGCTCTTCTGAACCCGTCCTGTTGGTGGGGTCCAGTTTTATACCCCTAGAATGCGTGATTTAATATCATTATAAAATGTAACAGTCAACACTTTTTATACACAATCGTTGAGCCTTCAAGCCCTTGTAAAACTTGATTTCTTGGCCCTTTTGTTATAGGCGTTCAGATGTAAGCTAAGGAAAACGTGATAAGGCAGACTCATGTGTGGAATGCATCAGACCTTGAGTTCTATGCACAAACATTTTTCTGTTTACTAAAACAAAGCATGCTATTACATGGTTTTGTAAAGCTTACTTCTCAGACATGAATTAGTACAAGGGAACGAAGAGAACATTAGTCTTCCACATAACTCTTACTTAGTTTGCAAATCTTGATAATGTCTATCAGGAAGGTATGTGACCTCTGCCATTCCCATGTTGTCTCAATGTACACTTAAAGAAAAAAAAGAACTAAATATAATCTTGCCTCTGTTTTGTTCCTCCAGCTGGACCATGACAATAACCATAGCACTGGAGACATAACACTGTGCAGAAAAGGAAGCAAGGATAGTCAGGAGATTCTAAAGATAATGACATTAATTAGCATTTTTGAAAGACGACTCCTATGATTTGGTGTAATCGGAAATGAAGAAGATTAAAACCAGGTCATAGTGGAAGCAGTGGCATATGCTTAAACTGTGTCTAGAGAAAACTAGATTTTGGCTTAACTCAGTGGTACAGATGAACAGTAGAAATAAATTCAGTGAACCCCAAACACTTCCAGTTTAAGCAGGCATATGAATGTAGAGCCTCAATAACTCCCCACAACAGAAGTACAGAGCGATCATGGCTATAAATGCCCCAGTTCTTAAGAACCAAATAGGATAAAAAACAAAACATTATACACAACCTTTAGCTAAAACAAACCAATACCAACAATTGGAGGAATCCCCTTGAAAACCAATGTATGTGGATGAAATGATAAACTAATTAATTAAATTATTAAATTTTCCAACCCAATAGTAGAAAATCACTGCTATGAGAAAAAAAATAAGTATAGTATATTCAGCTAAAAGACTATATTAGCAGAGAAGAGACGAGTAATAAATCTCCACCAAGATTCAAAAGGCCATGTAGCAATTTAAGGAAAAATGATGAACCAGCACATAGTATATAGTATTCATGGGATGTATTCTGGAGAACAGATTTCATTTAGGAAGGCCAGGGCCAAAACAGGTAGTTGCAGAACGTGAGCTGTCATAAATACATATAAATTTGGGCCCTTCAATGAATGGGAGTAAACTGTTAGAGGTAGAAAAAGTGAGTAAGCAGAAGGTGCAACAAAGAGGTACTATGAGTAGTAGAAGCGTGCAATTGAGGAATTAGTATGGGATGGAGCATTAGAATAAATCGTTAGTACTTTAGGAAAAGATACCTGCCAAGAAGGTAAAATCTTGGAATGTATTGCATATGTAGCTGTACTTTGGGACAAAAAGTGGGAAGATCAGCAGGTTGGTGTGAACTAAAAAAACATAGCTTCCAAATACAATGTAAGCAACACAACTGCTGACCCATTATGAGAGATATTAGTAGCAGATGGAATAGAGGACTGGTTAATATATCTGGTGCTGTAAGGCAGATAGCCTCAGAGAAATATGAATTTATGACAGGAGCTGAAAAAGCAGATGGTGGAATATCATTTCACATTAAGAGTTATGATGAGGATTCAAAAAACAATAAGACAGAAGTCATTTTAGAAGGTGGCTTCCAAAAGGTCTATTTGAAGAATCTATGACAGCAAATGGGTGCAACACAAAGCACAGTGGTGCGATGCAAATGCAAGCTCAAATGTGAATGTTGCTGTTGTATAGAAGATGAATGCCAAATAATGTTCAAGGACAAAACTGTGTGAAAATGTCGCTTCATCAGGAAGAAAAACTGACCATTGGATGCAAAGGCATTTATAGAGAGAATGAAGGGAATGTAGATGACAAGCCAAGCAGTAATGAAAATATTATGATCTTAATAGGAGATAAGAGGTTTGCTAATTTGAATACAAATACTAGCAGAGATTAAGGAAATTAATGGTGATCTGAAAGGTGCCCTTTTCCTTTCATTTTAATTGACTTGTTTTTTTTAAGATTTGTTCCCCTGAATTTCTTCATTCCTTTCCTTAAATTGCTCATTAGAGAAATGAAATGTAAGTGAGTGAGCCAACAGAAGACCAACTAAGTCAGGGCCTCAAACACCAACCAATTTCACTTCAACCAGTTGCTTAATTAGGCACTGATTCTTGTTGTTAATTAAACCCATTCTTTAATTCCTTGGCTTGTTGATGCTTTCTCAGAATTGTTGATTTTCTCTTTTCTAAGAGCAGTGTTAAAATGTTTTGTGGACCTGAGGAGATCAACATACCTGAGACCTTCATCTTTCTTTATTTTCAGATATTGAATGATGGACACAGTTTGCTGCTCATGTTTGGGCTTTTTTGTATCTCATTGTTTGGCAGCTAGTTAAGGAAAAACAACAGTTAAGACATCTGAGTCTTCAAGAGCATGTCAATTCAAATTAATTCAAAAGAAGTTATTGGCTGCAAAAACAGGTCACTAATTAAGAGAAAGGTTAGAATGGAAATCTGCAGCCACTGCAGCCCTCCAGGACCAGAGTTTGAGACCCCTGCTTTAGAGGTAGCTTAATCAATAATAAAGCCACTATAAGACCCTTTAAGTACGAAGGAACATTAAAGTGTTCAACAAAACAGGCCCAGATTTAGAAAAATTTAAAGGAAGTAAGGACTGGTTGGGAAAATTTTTTTTAGGGACAAATATAAGCATAAAGTCTGACAAGGAGTCAGAAGAAAAAGACACCATAAGAGCTTTGAATTTACCATCAAACTATCCATCCCATCCATTATCCAACCTGCTATATCCTAACTACAGGGTCACGGGGGTCTGCTGGAGCCAACCATCAAACTATTTGTAATTATTAAATGAAACATATTAGTATGCAGAGGCACTTTCAGAACTGTTACAGTCTTTCCACAAGACATGATTAAAAAGGTTAGAAACCTAACTATAGATATAAGTAACGTAAAAGTAAAGTAAATTGAAGAGAATCAAATCTCACTGATCTCCACTGAAACTGTGACAGAACTTTAGGTGCGTTGCTTTGTTTTTATGAGATAAAGATTTTTGGCTTTTTTTTAGTCGATTTAATGTTTGACCTCTACTTTTTCTGTGTTTGTAGTTATTTATGTTTATGTGGTCTGGCAATGACACATGAGATATGTTTGTCATCAGGATCCACGTACTAAAGTGGTGCCACACAGCTGTACAGTAGCTACTCTTATTTATTTGAAATGAGAATAAAGACATATATATTTAATAATTCCTTTTCAATTTTACTTTAAAAGAAATGCTGATGCAGTAATAGTATCTGCTTTATCCGTGCATAATTTACTTATAAGAATTCCAAATTAAAATATATTTATCGGCATACTATATATTGTATTGAAGGACAGCACAATCTAACAAGACAATTAAAAGTGCTTTCCAGAAAGGTTTATCAACATTATTTCTTCAGTTGTACAAACAAATGTAACTTTAATATTTTTAACATTTTATCAAGCAAATAAGTTTGAAGATGCAATATAATCAGTTTATATTTTTGTAAAAATCAAATATTACACATTTGGGTTTCTGTTTACTCAAAACAAGTCTGATATGCTATTACATTAAATGTTCATTACTTCCTTGAAAAGCAGACTTTTTGGCTATTTAATGAACAAATTAATTATACAAAGTAATTATCATTGTCAACTATTAAAATTTTAAAATACTCATATATCTGTTACAACAGAGAGACAGTTCCAGGTTTTCTTAGACGCACTAAGATCTTTGAAGAACAATTGAACTCTATATTTTTATGTCTTGTCTGATAGGAAATACATTTAGCAGATGGTGAATGATATATGTGTTATTCTGTGCCTCTAACAAATATGGAAATATTACTTTCCAGTTGGTTCTACTGATGAGGGCAACATTCTTGGAATAGGCAATATGTCCCCACATCCAGCAACAATCTCCAGCTCATACAAGCAGATCTGAAGGCACTCCCAAGCTTTCTAAGTGGGAATGATGCTTTCATTGTGTTCTGTGTATTTCTCTGGGTTTTAATACATGTGCTGTGCCTGGTATACCTGTTTATTACAGGAACCAAGGAGACATCCAAAGAACATGGGTAATCTGCTCAACTGGTCCCTCTCTGTCTAGAGAATCAGTGGACTTACTTGTATTTTTTCCATTTTGTTGAGCTCATTAGCCTGTCACTGCGAATTAGCCCAGTGTCTACTATATGAGCAAGAGGACATTGTAATTGAGACTCAGTGTGTCTGGTGTGGGTCACCAGTGTGCACACTTTAACTGCCTGAAACAGAAATAGATCTTTGTATCTTGGTGGCTGAAATCCTTTCTGTTTGAAAGCATCAGAGGCTAAGAATTAAGATGTTGCTGTATATTTTAAAGAAAAGATATATAATATTAGACTTACTATAAAACCGAGCATTGTGAATGAAGCTGCTTCACT
Source organism: Polypterus senegalus (assembly GCF_016835505.1). Classification (NCBI taxonomy): domain Eukaryota; kingdom Metazoa; phylum Chordata; class Cladistia; order Polypteriformes; family Polypteridae; genus Polypterus; species Polypterus senegalus. The sequence continues at coordinate 6,648 of NW_024386584.1, forward strand.
GAAATTAGTTTATCTGAACTTCATACAATTTTCATTCAACTAAAAATAACAATCCACTTGTGTATTAGACCCCATTCCTACAAGCTTCTTTAAAGAAGTTTCTGATCTACATATCAACAATGTTCTTGACATAGTAAATTGTTCATTAGATTCTGTCATTTTCCCAGATTATTTTAAAACTGCTGTAATAAGCCTGTTCTCAAGAAAAAATAACATTGATTGCACTGTCTTAGACAATTATAGGCAAAACTCAAATGGCCCTTTTTTTATTTTATTCATTTTATTGTAATCATTCCATACAGATAGATCAATTTTTACAAAAAATAAGATTGAAAACAAATCAACCCAAACCCCACCCCTGGGAAAGAGAGCATGGCCAATGGAGTAAAACTTAAAGCTTGTCAAAATAGATAAATTGATGAGTTTCATAGGCAGATAAAAAATAAATAAATAAATAAATAAAAGGAATATGGGAAGAGAATCTTTTTCCTCAGTGCTTTAAGAGCTTATTCTAAAATATTATTGATTAGATCCTGCCAGGTTTTGAAAAAGTTCTGCACAGATTCTCTAACTGAGAATTAAATTTTTTCCAATTTCAAATAGTATAAAACATCAGTTACCCACTGACTTAAAAGAGGAGAGTTAAGATTCTTCTAATTTAGCAAAATAAGTCTGCATGCCAATAGTGTAGTGAAGGCAATGACAGTTTGTTTGTCCTTCTCCTCTTTAAGCCCATCTGGGAGAACCCCAAACACAGCTGTTAATGGGTTAGGAGGGAAAGGCTGTCTGAAAGGCACTTAAAAATCTTTGTCCAGAATAATGTTAATTTGGTGCAGGCCCAAAATATGTGACCCATTGAGGCTTGGACTTGATTGCAGCGTTCGCAGGTTGGATCTTGCCCTGGAACATTTTGGACAGTTTTAAGCAAGACAGATGTGCTCGATATATAATTTTAAGTTGAATAATTGTATGCTTTGCGCATATGGAGCTTGAGTGAATTCTCTGCATTGCTACTGAGGAAGAGAAAACATTATTATTTAACTCACAGATATCAAGGACTATGTTTTGAGTTGATCATGCTGCAGAGAGCTATATGATTTGTTCCTCATTTATGCAGAAAAGGAGTTGGGCTGTGTGCACAGCATTAAGGGACTAACTTTTATCATTTATAGGAAAGGCTGACCTCTGATACTATCAGAGGACCCAGTGAAGAATGTAAGATCTTAATGGACTATAAGAATATTTAAATTGATTCTAAGTGTGTATAATTAGAAGGGTGTATTCCTTGGGAATGCAAATGGCTGTTTGTTTCATGTTTTAGGACATTCCAGTATGTCATAAATTAAGATTTAACCTTTAAGCTATGTATAACCTCAGAATGAACTGCTAGGGGTTTTTTTTCCTTTTCTAGGATATAAAAGAGAGCGGGTTTACTTTAGTACCCAAAA
>NW_024386585.1:0-20724 GCF_016835505.1 Polypterus senegalus
ACTGGGTACTGTAGACAGTCCATCTCTGCCGGCCAGACCAAACTCTAAATGCAGGTATCCAGGCATACTGGCACAATAATAAAAGACCTTTAGAAGCATCTACAGTAAGTAAGAAAGGTCATTAAATGGATGAGCTATATGACATTTGGCTAGAGAGATTTAAGGTCATTGAACCTCTGACACTCTTCTAAATACCGTGATAGACTGCCTTGTGTTTTGAAATAATCTGACCTAATTGTATTATTTTCAGTCTACAGTATATGCTCCAAGACCAGAATAGATCATTGTGGTTCACCATATTCAATACCATTGATCTATGAATGGCAATCACCACATCAACCAAAGAATTTTGTACCTGCTAAATAAACCTGAACAATTTAAGATACTGCCCAAGAGGCCCACCCATTGACTAAGGCAATTTATTACAATATTTTGGTCTATGGCATCACATGCTGCGTTCAGGTCTAGTAGAACAAGAACAGATACTTGGCCTCCTTCTCCAATTACTACTTTTAAGTAGTGCAGTTCAACTTGTACTATGGTTTGTTTTAAAACCTGACTGAAACTTATCAAGAATGGAATGTTTATTTGTACAGTCATTTAATTGCTGAGAAACTATGTTTCTCTTGAATTTTCTTAAAAACGCAGGTTAGAAATATGCCTAAATTGTCAAGGAGTATTTACACAAACTGGGAAGACCCCCTTATCGAATAATAATACACTATTCTTTAGCACATCAAAGATTTCTTTGAAAAGTACTTTTGGAACTGGGTCAAGAACACAATTGAAGGGTTTTAGTTGAGAAATTATTTCATTATTGGTTTGAATACACGCTGATGCTGTTACAGAAGGAGTCATCTTATTCAGTGAAGCAGTTTCACGCTTAGTACATGCAATATTATTTGAAAGCGAACAGCGTCAGATCGGGCATATTCAAACCCGATCTGGCGCTATTCAGTTTTCAAATAATATTGCATAATCTGATGATGTTTTTACATATATTGTCTCTTTCATTCATCTTGCGGTTTGTAATCAGTGACCGGTGTTTTTCCCGATCTTGCCAGTTAGCACATGTTGCTGTATGGTGGTGTTTCTTTTGTACTCCAGGACATGCAGAGGACAGAATAGTACAGAGCAGTAAGTTCAGCTATATGCAATCAGACAGACATACAGGCAGAGAAGGCACTAGATATATAAATAAACAGGGAAGGCACTGTATAATAGATATATAAAAAACAGCTAAGGGGATAGATATATAGATAGGTAGGTAGGAAGGAAAGGCACTATATGATAGGCAGACAGGGAAGCTCCTATATAATAATGCAATATTATTTGAAAGCGAATATGTAAATGCATGATAATTGTAAAGGTTAGCTTTTTTTAAATTCAGTTCCATTCTCTCAGTCGCGTTCCCGACCCCATAATCTGACAATGCTGTTTTCACATAAAAGCAGCTATAACTCGAATGTGATTTATTTGGAGGCCGCTATACTTCGAATGTGATTTATTTGGAGGCGCTATACTCGAATGTTATTTATATAGGGAAGAAAGTACAATGTCAGGTGCTCATTCAGTGTAATAGGAACAATAGCACAGAGAGATGTGTACACTGCAACAAGTACAGATGTCGTGAATGTAGGAAGGGTGTGTGGGAATTGTTAATATTTGAATGTGATGATTTTATATAGCACGGATCGGAAATCAGCAGTTCTTAGCATTGCACCACGCAAGCTGTCGTATCAACCGCCTACTGTAACTTGCTTTATTTTTTCTTCACTTATAGTCTAGAATAAAAATATTTTACTAACTAGTTTTATTAATTCATTATTTAATAATAAATAGCATAATCATCATGGGTTGTGTATTGAGTGATTTAACAAATCTGTTTTATTAATCGGTTTGTTGTTGTTTTTTACCCGTCATCTATTTATGAAACTATGTTGACAATATAAGAACTGCCTATACAGTATATTAAAGATACGGTATAGGGCTTCCTGGACACTGCAGTTAACTGAAGCAGTCAATGCTCCATCTGGCGGGATTATACAGCATTGCAACCATCTTTTAGAAAGCGTGGGCTTATGGGGGGGCATCGTTAACTGCGTCATCCTGGGATCACATTCCCTGCACGGATCGTGCTGCGGTCCTGTCATGGACCTGTCATGCTCCAGGCGGTGTTTGCGTGGCTCCCACTGTACTTGCTCAACCACATTCTGACTGACCCACATATGATGAAAGCATCTCTCTCTAACCAACATATGATGGAAGAAGCATCTCTTGCTAACCTGTGATGATGAAGACAACACAATGAAGAGCACAGCTCAGCAGCCATATTGAACAGACATGCGGCTGAAAGCTGAGCACCAATGATGCCTTAACTAGAGACATTTTAAGTAACTGCAAGTCTGTGTGCCACCTGAATTACACACCACCATTTTATCAGGTTGTATGGTTGCCAATATTCAAATGTACTTTGCATTTTGTTATTATTTATGAATATTATCAGTAATACATTATTTTATGTGTAACTTAACTCCTGCTTGTCTTTTACTACATCTAATTGCCTGAGGTTATAGATATAGAAGGGAAGGTGGGGATAAGTTATATAAAATAATATCTTATAAACAGTGGTAAGTCTGTGAGATTAGGCATTCTAAGGCTACATATTAATAATACAATAGGGGAAAGTAGAGCAATATATATTTCTCTACCAAGATAAAACAATTGGCGTAGTCGGCAGGATTTTGGGGTAACCAAGTTTTGCACCCTGTTTGCAAATACTGTTTTAAATGTATGTGTTTGTTTATGTATGTGAATTTTAGGGCACCCAGTGTACAAATGCGGTGGAAGTAAAACATTGTTTGGTTGCTGAATGGATTATAACCAACAAAGTGTAGAGACTTCATGTGTGTCACAAGGACACCCGCATGTTTGTTAGTGCTGGTGGTAGTGAGTCCCTAATTAAAGTGCTAGGGAGTGATGGGACATGCATTCGTCATTCATACGGTACTTATTCGTTTAGGATCTTTGTGTATGTATGTGTGTGTTTGCTTACAGGGGCAAAAGTATGCCAACCCATAACGAATTTGGCAAATTGTATTTGAGTAAATTGTAGACTTAGAAATGCCTAAGTTCATTTTAAAGTCAGCCATCTTCCAGTGGAGTGGCAGAGGGAAGCAGGCTAAGGCTAGGAAACCTGTAGTGCAGGTAGAGAAAGCAAAAGCTGAGCTGAGTGTGCCACAAAATGGAAGGGGGCTGGAAGGATTAAAAGCAAGAAAACAGAGATCAGGTTTAAAGAAGACAGCTGCTGTTATAAGAGGTTTACTAGCTTGTATTATTGGTAATAAAGAAGATCATGATAAGGAAGAAAATAGCAAAGTGACTGAAAGTGAAAGTTATGGAATGTTGAGTGAGAGTTTTGAAAGATGTAACAGTTGGTGTGGTAATTGTGAAGTGTTAGCATGTAGAACATCTGCTGCTAAAGTAGAAAGCAGTGAAAGAAGTGGAAAAAAGAAATGTAAACCGCCCATGGTGAAAGTTAGGGCAATAGTAACCAGATCGGACTGGAACCCTAAAACATGGGTGGGTGACTTACATGAGACAGATGAGTGCTCAGATAAAGAGTGGGAATGTGAGTGTGAGGAAAGGAGAGAGATGAAAGGAAGGGAAAACAGCAAGGGTGTTTTCTTCCTTTATTCTCCACTGCACCACAATCTCCAAGTAATTCTGAGGCCTGTCCAGTATTTAAAGAGCATGCTACACTGATAGGTATTTCACCACTGTTAGGAAAGGTAACCAGTGCTGCATTGAATTTTGATTTAGGACAAAGAGATCAGATAGAAGGCAGAGGAGCTGGTGAGTGTGAATGGCAATTGTTGACTAGAGTGCATGAACTGGATATTGGCATATTGGTACTGAGTAAAGAAAGTGTGGAATTAAAACAAGAACAATGGAAATAAAGGATTCAAGTGCTTGTGTGTGAAAGGTCTGAATGTGCTAGTGCAAGAGTGGCTGAGTTGGAAAGAAAGTGCACCAGTTTAGGAGTTGGTTTGAATGAAACAGGACAAGCCAAAGAACAAAAGATGGGGGATGGTGCAGCAGGAAGTTTTTCAAGCTCAGGCAGGAAGCCAGGAATGCACAGGGGTGTGAGGGTCCTAACAGCTGTGCTAGGGCCAGCAGTTATTAAAAAGCACACACACTTAGGTTCAGTAATTCGAAACCTGACTGACCAGTTGTTCAAAAAGACAGCCTATGACTCTCCATGCAATAAAATGGAGAAAAGTGAGCTGGTCTTTAGTAAAGAACACAGGTCAGTTTTAGCAGAAATGCTGGATTTAGAACTTGGGTTCTGGAGAGGCTTCAGCCCACACTTTCAGGTAGCAGTAACCATACAATAAAAAAAGGACACACGGGCAATGAAATGAAAAAAATAGAAGGGTAGCGCAGGAAGACAGGAAAGGAAAAATAGTTATTTCTATTTCAATTTTCTGGCCTTGTGCAATAGTGCTACTTCTATTGTAAGGTTTTATGGACTTTGGGTTGGTGCAGGTAATAAATAGTGAAGGCAATTAGCGAGTAAAATCCATGCAGGAGATCGGGTTACCATTGGCACATTGGAGTGGCGTGGCACTAGTGCCAAGCTGTTCCAATGAATGCCTGGAAGCAAAGTTTGAGTTTTGGCACCAGGTCGACAGCCAAGAAAATGAGATGGACAGAAACTGCTTTGTCACCTTCCATTTTGCAGACCTGCCTACATAGCAGAATGAAGAAAAGACAACATGCAAAGACCAAAGACAAAGACATGAAGAAGAATTGAAGAGACAGCAAGAAAATGCCACTTACTGGGGTTTAAGTGAGTAACAAGTCCACAAGTCATGCAATAATAAGGCTAGTCACAACAGTTATAGTTTAAAAGGAAAGGTTTGTTCATTACTGCAGCAAATTTATATTCCAAGGGGTGGAAACTGAACAAACCAGTTAGGAATGCCAAAAATAAGGGGATTAATTTTGGGCTCATAAAGTATACATCCTGGGTATTAATTAATTAAGTGGGATAATTAATATAATGAATACTATTATTAAGGAAAATGTATACTAAGAAAATTGGTGAACTTTTCAGGAAAGCAGGTGCAGCTGATACATTTGCAAGACATATGGGCTCCGATGTTTAGGTAAAGTCTAATTGGGAAAATACGGAAGCCCTGCTGAGATTGTCAGCTGTGGTACAAGCAGAGGACCAGTGGGCCAATTCTGAACCGAAGTGTTTAGCACAGCGAAGTGCATATGGTGAGCAAACAACTTTAGGGGTGGCCTACAGGGGGAATGATAAGAGTTGCATAGCTTTGATGTCTCATGGTGGTGATGCCAGCCTATACTGGTAAAGGCTGATGGCAGTCAAGAGTTGCACCATGGGTAGGAAAGCACAAGAGGCAACTAAATCAACCCCAAATGTGTGCAGAGGGGCCACAAATTTTGGTTTGTGAACAGTTTATGCAGTGGCATATGTGCTCACTTGGGCAGAAGTGGTTGTACTGGCACCTGTATTACCTTCAAATTTTGATGTTAATTGTACAGCTGCATATGCTTAAACAGATAGTTTGGGACAGGGTCTAATTAGCACTTAATTACACACAATAGACTAAATTGTAGTGGGCTAGTTTAGTGGAAGGTGTGGACTTGTCTCATTTTGAACCACTCAGATTTGATGACATATGAAGACTGCAGAAAGCTAAAGAAACAGCTGAAGCAAGCCGAGCAGATACAAGTCATCAGGAGCGCTTCCAAGTTCTTCTGATTGTCCTTGAAATAAAGAAGATATGTAATGGACAAATGGTCAAGTACAACTTTTAACACTGGTTGAGCAAATACTGTCAATCAATGCACAAGTTATGCATCAGGACTTTTACAGTACCTAATTGCCTGAGGTTATAGATATAGAAGGGAAGGTGGGTGTATGTTATGTAAAATAATATCTTATTTACAGTGGCAAGTCTGTGAGATTAGGCATTCTAAGGCTAACATATTAATAAGGCAATAATAGAAAAGTATACAGGCTTCTCTACCAAGATAAAACAATTAATTTTTGAGGGATATATTATATTATTTCTAATATAATTTATTTTGTGTGTAAAAATTTAGTTAAAACCTCAAAAGGTTCGTTGTAAGTTCCCAAAAGGCATTCCTTTGAATAAACTAAATTTAGAAGATGTCTTAATAATTAAGTCTCCAAACATTACTGCTTATTAATTTAGAAAAATAGGGCTTCTTCTCAAGATGGACTGTTTTGTTATATTCATACATACATGCCTTTAATATTTCACAGTGGACCATTTACTCCACTTATTCTCAGTCTTACTGCTTTTTTCTTAAAATCCAACACTATAAGTTTTCCAAGGTATTTTAGTGCAAGAAGATTTTAACACTTTTTCAGGGTCCACTCTGTTGGCTGCAGCGTCTACCTTTGGAAATAAAATATTCCACTTTTACTAGTAACATTACTGGCTGTGCTTGGACAAGCATTACATTTGGACTGATGATTGAGAATATTAGTAAAACTTAGATGCTACACATGCATGGAAGTAACTCATTTTAACAATATGCTAGTCTTTAGTTCTAGTTACCAGTATTTCTGCGATAAACAGAATGCAGAAATTGTCAGATATACTGGTATCCATGACATGCCCCATGTTAACTTTTAATCCTCTCAAAATACTCAAATTAGTGTTTGTTCTCCCTTATATGTAGGTTGCTTGCCGACCGCTTACCTAAGATCAAAAGAGTTCAACAAGTGAGTAAATACTGTTACTTTTAGGATTACAATGGATATCCACATGGAAAGTGAAATCTCCACAATTAGAAACAAATTGTAATTAGTTGCTATTATAGATACTAAGTCTGAGAATTCCTCAAAAATGACACACATTATATTTTGGGGGTCTACTGTATAAACAGTCAATATGAGAGACTGCATCACTCCTTAAGTAACTATGAAAGAGACAAAAGTGCCAAACTTGTAGCTTTACATTTTAATTTGCTTGAGAAAAATTTCATTATACTGCCACCTTTTACCTTGGCAAACCAAATAAACAAAATTGTAATTCAGTGGTGCTGCTTCAGTTAACACTGTCACACTGTTACTACTGAGCCTTGTTACATCCAATGTAAGAAAAGGCTATTTTCCTATCCTTTCCTATATAATAAGATTGTTAATATAGAAAGACTTACTGGTTAACACTCATATATTTAGTAAAGCCAAATTTAAAGTCTCGAGAAGAACACAGCTGTAATAGAGTGTTGGGGCATGTTGAAGTATCAATTAAGATATTCAGGCTTATTCAGCTTTTCTGCTCTTTTCAGTTAGATCATGGTACATTATTGGTGATATACTGCACATCTGTAGGTAAAGCCACTGCAGAATTATCATATCCCAAAATGTTTATCGTTAACAATACTATACTTATGTTTTTAAATCAGCATCACTGTTACCTATTATTATTTACATTTAATAATTTATTAGCTAGAACATAAGGTTGTTTTTGTTGGCATGATTTCATCCAACAATTAATGACAGGGATATTTATTAAATGGAGGACATTAGTCCATTGTCATATAGTGTTTTTACAGGTACATGCACTGGTTACATGTGGCTTAATGTAAAACACTTGTTTAGACAAACCAGCAGTCAGTTTGGCAAGATTTGTATTAGTATTCATTTCAAATAGTCAAAGCTGATTAATTACCTTAGCTATATTGTCTGAGAGGACATGGGCACTTTGTCTGCTTTGATGTGTGCACATCTCTTCTGAAAAACCACTGCCACTTCTCCAGAACAAATCGAAATTGTTGACAAAGGCATGGCTACCGTGGCTACCACAGAAGGTAATTCCAGGCATTAAGGGAAACAGGCAATTAAAGGCCCCATCTGATGTCAAAGCATAGTAAGTGGTCCAGAGATGATGTGCCATGCAGCTGAGTCCCTATGTCCCCTTACAAGCAATACGTAACAGCAATCCAAAGTCTTCTTTCAGCACCTCTAATTGTTGACTGCAAATGTTGTCTGTTCCAACGCGAAAAACTAAATCACAACATCTTTATAATTCATGAGAGCAGGCAGAGATTTTTTTATCAATGTCCTGAAGACATGCCCCAGGAAAAGCACGACAGAAGGTGCACAGTCCAGGTTTCATTCATTGAGTCCCCAAAATGAATTCAGCACTTTGGTGGGCAACTAACGGATCTGAGAACTTCAAAGCGGTAAATTGGTGTTTCTCTTGGCACTTGAGATAGAGGCCCCTTTTGTTGTGCACCCTCACTCCATCCTGAGTCAGCACAGAGGAAAATCCTATTCTTGCAGTCTTCAGATGCTGTTGAGGTGTGGATTAAGCCAGTAGCCAATTGCTGGAAGGAAGCCTGTGCAAACCTGCAAATTATGTACTGTAGTGTAAAGCTTGCCAACAACAATAAGATTTTATGTATATAGCACATTTTCATACAAATAATGTAGCTAAAAAGTGCTTTTACATGATGAAGAAATAGAGAAAAAAAAGACAAAGTAAGAATTAAGACAAGAGAACACTAATTAACATAGGAATAAGAGTAAGATCCAATGGCCAGAGAGGACAGAAAAGCAAAAACAAAACTCCAGACGGCTGGAGAAAAAACATAAAATCTGCAAGGGTTCCAGGTTATGAGACCACTCTGAGCCATTGTAGGCATTCTACCTCAACGTAAATGGTCAGTCCTCACAGTCTTGCATTCATGGTTCTCATGGAAGGACTCATGATGACGGCACAGTTGTGGACTTCTGGCCTTTAATCCATCAATGTAGGAACATCATGGTGTTTTGATTAGGTGGTGGGGCGCAGGGCCACCACAGAAAACCAGAAAAAGAACAGAATAGAGAGTAGGGATTAGTATGGATTTTGGAGCCACCCTGAATAGTAATATAATTAATTGAATATACAGAGCATCAGTATTAAACTAAAATGAAGCTATAAGAAAGCCATGTTAAAGTAATGTGTTTTCAGCAGTGTTTTAAAGTGCTCCACTGTATCAGCCTGGTGAACCTATTGGCAGGCTATTCCAGATTTTAGGTGCATAACAGCAGAAGGCTGCCTCACCACTTCTTTTAAGTTTAGCTACTTCTAAGCAGACACTCATTTGAAGATCTAAGGTTACAATTTGGAATGTAAGGTGTCAGACATTCATATAGATGGAGCTAGATTATTTAAGCTTTGTAAACCATAAGCAGTATTTTAAAGTCAATTCTGAATGACACAGGTAACCAGTGTAGTGACATCAAAACTGGAGAAATGTGCTCGGATTTTCTTTCCTAGTTAGATTCTAGCAGCTGCATTCTGCACTGTTGCAACGATTTATGTCTTTTTGGGTAGTCCTGAGAGGAATGCGCTATAAGTAATCTAGACGACTGAAAACAAAAGCGTGAACTAATTTCTCAGCATCTTCAATGATATAAGAGGTCTAACTTTTGCTATATTTCTTAAGTGAAAAATGCTGTCCTAGTGATCTGATTAATATGCATTTAAAATTCAGGTCACAGTCAACAGTTACCCCTAAATTTTTTACCACTGTCTTGACTTTTAAGCCTAATGCATCAAGTTTATTTCTAACAACCTCATTATATCCATTATTGCCAATCACTAAAATTTCAGTTTTCTCTTTATTTAGCTTGAGAAAACTACTATTCATCCATTCAGAAACACAAGTAAGACATTGTGTTAGTGAAAAAACAGAGTCAGGGTCATCAGGTGCTATTGATAAATACAGCTGCGTGTCATAAAGCATAGCTGTGGTAGCTCATGTTGTGCCTCAAGATAATCTGACCTAACGGAAGCATGTAGATCGAAAAGAGCAGTGGACACAGGATAGAACCTTGTGGAACACCATATAGAATATCTGTGTCTTTCAAGTATAATTCCCACAACTAACAAAGAATTTTCTACCTGCCAAGTAGGATTCAAACCAATTAATGTAACTGCCAGAGGCCCACCCATTGACTAAGGCAGTTTCTAAGAATATTGTGATCAATGGTATCAAATCGGCACTCAGATCTAAGAGGATGAGAATAGATAAATGGCCTCTGTCTGCATTTACCTGCAAGTCATTACTACTTTAATGAGTGCAGTTTCTGTGCTGTGATTTGTTCTGAAACCCAACTGAAACTTATCAAGAATAGCATGTTTATTGAGGTGGTCATTCAGCTGCAGGTTAGAAATAGGTCTAAAATTTTCAAAAGCAGAAGATTACAGATTATTTTTCTTGAGTATGGGTTTAACTACAGCAGTCTTAAGACAGTCTGGGAATACCCCAGTATCTAATAATGAGTGTACTATGTCAAGAATACTATCAAGTAGCATGCCCGATACTTCTTTGAAAAAACTTGTTCGTATTGGGTCAAGGATGCGGGTGGTGGGTCTCAGTGGAGAAATTATTTATATAAATAGGTAAATCTATCCTGGTGAAAGAATTTAATTTGTTTATAATTGGAGTACTGGGGCTTAAGGAGGATTAGTATTGGGGAGATATACTATATTATTTCTAATATCATTAATTTTTTTATTAAAAAATACAGCAATAGCCCATAAGTTTCACTGGAAGTGTTCTGGAGCATTCCATTGAGTTAGCTGGGTTTAGCAGACGATCAATCAAAGCGAATAAGACTCTGGGATTACTAGCATTGTTATTTGTAATTCAAGAGAAATAGCAGCGCCTCTCAAGAAGGACTGTGTTACTGTATTCTGTTATCTCAATATCTCATAGTGGATAATTAGTTTAGTTTTTCTCCATTTACGCTCAGCTCTCCAGCATGTTCTCTTTAAATCAGACACTCTTTGGGTCTTCCATGGTATAACAATCCTAGAAGATTTTTTAACTGTCTTTTCAGGTGCGACTATGTCAACAGCAGCTTTCACCTTAGTATTAAAATTTTCCACCATACTATTTACATTATCCTCGCTATTGTAGTTAGCACTACAAATGGACTGGTTGCTTAGAATGTTTGTAAATTGAGAAGCTGCCGATGAATCAAAGAAGCGTTTTTTAACAATATGCTTCTCGTGAATGTTGTCTATCATTATTTCTGCATTAAATAGTTAAAGAAAATGGTCTGATAGACCAATATCAATGATCTGCTTCACATCAACTTTTAGTCCTTTAGTAATTACTGTCTAACGCATGACCTTCTTTATGTGTAGGCTGACTAACGAGCTGTCTCAAATCAAAAGAGTCCAGGAGGTTCATAAATTCTTTTACTTTCGGGTCACACTGATTATCGATATGAAAGTTAAAGTCACCAACTATTAGGAACGTGTCATAGTTCGTAATTATAATTGACACCAAGTCAGAATTCCTCAAAGAAAGGCGCATTGTATTTAGGAGGTCTATACACGGATAATAGTAGAAACTGAGAAACTCAGTGAATAACAACGGCAAGATACTCAAAGGACTTGAATTTTCCAAAACTGACATCTTTACACTTTAACCGACTAGAGTAAATGTTTGCTAAACCGCTGCCTTTTTTTCCTTGGCGATCCGCACAAGCAAAGCTGTAATTTGGAGGTGCAGATTCGATTAAAACAGCCTCACCATCAGAGCTAAGCCACGTTTCACAGTGCAATAAAATAAATTTTCCTATTACTAATAAGATTGTTGATGGAAAACATCTTGTTTGTTAATGCTCTAATATATTTTTTTTATTAATTTTATTAACATTAACTTGCTTAGAGATCTTTATATAGACAACGTCTTTGCATCCTATGAACAATTACATTCCACATTTAACATTCCAGCTACACATTTCTTTCACTATCTTCAAATCAGAAACTTTGTTAAATAGAACCTTCCAGATTTTCCTCATCTTGCACCCTCATCCATGCTGGAAAAAATATTGCTCAATCTCAAGGACTTAGACTCAAATCATTTTACAATCCCTCCCTTTCAAAGATCCAAGAGGACACTGGGAAAAAGATCTCTCAATTAATATATCAGAAAGGAGTGGAAAGTAGCAATGCAGAGAATTCACTCGAAGCTCCATATCATAAAGCATACAATTATACAACTCAAAATTATATATCGAGCACATCTGTCTCGACTAAAACTCTCCAAAATGTTTCCAGGGCATGACCCAACTTGCGAACGCTGCAACCAAGTCCCAGCCTCACTTGGTCACATGTTCTGGGCCTACAACAAATTAACCTTATTCTGGACAAAAATTTTTAATTACCTTCCAGATAGCCTTGGACTCACAATCCCTGCTAACCCATTAACAGCTGTGTTTGGTGTTCTTCCAGAGGGGCTTAAAGTGAAGAAAGACAAACAAATTGTGATTGCATTCACTACACTTTTGCACGCATGACTTATTCTGATAAACTGGAAGAACCCAAACTTTTCTCTTTTAAGTCAGTGGGAAACCGATGTGTTATATTATTTGAAGTTGGAAAAAATCGAATACTCAGTTAGAGGATCCTACAGACTTTTTCAAAACATGGCAGGATCTAATCAGTAATATTTTAAAATAAGTTCATAAAGCACAGAGAATTTATTAATTTAGGTATGTTTACAAGCCTTAAATTTAACGCTGTTTGGCTTGCTCTCTCTCTCAGGGGTGGGGATCGATCTGTTCTTAACTCAATTTTTCTTTTTGTAAAACTTGAGTTCTTTGTATGGAATGTAATAAAATTAATAAATGCTCTAACATTTAATAAAGCCATATTTAATGTTTCGGAAGAGCAGAACTGAATTGTATGTGTGTTATGGGTATTCGAGATAGAAATTCAGTGATTTTTATTAGCGCCGCTCTGTGCGTATTTTTTATTTAATCTATAATCTGTTTTTATAGATTTCATACATTGTTCATCTAAAAGTGTAATTGTAATTAAATTATTTGTATTCATGCCACACTGCCTAGATTTTTTACATGCATTGAGGTTAGTTATTAGAGTAGTAATGCAGTGCACTTTTCGGAAGATTTTATTAAAGAATTATCATGTCCTAGCAAAGCATTACGGAAAGGGTTAGGAGTAGAAATAGAGAGTCAAGAGAAGCGAATTAGCTTAGTATCTGTTCCTCCAATACTTTTCCATTCTTCCATGATGCCTAGAAGTTCACAACCACTGTTCTCTATCGTTTCTGTGGGATCTTGCAGACGACAAAAAAATAGCAATGAGCCAACACACAGAGATTCTGCACAAGACTATTCAACACAACACAGCACAAAAAGTGACCTACAAAAAGTTTATCCTATAGGTTCTTTGTGTATTGATGGAAAAGTGAATACTGGAAATAAGTTGATACAACTCACAATACTTACTAATTTAACATTCACTCAGCAATGTACTCTCATCTCAGACACAGTGTACTCAACCCAACACAGTGCACCTTATGCTTGATAGCACTTTATTCTCACAAATAGATCTGCAGCACATTAACAATGACCAAGGCTGGCTATCCCAGCTTCAGTATCTTAGCAGGGGCTAAAAGCCACTCTGCTCATGAAGCTGCACCTTTGCCAATTCCTGGATAAGTTGGATCGGATTGTTTCACCTAAAAGAGTTTCACTACAGAATACCTAAGCAGAAGCCAACAGCCACCTGAAGAGATGCGTTTCTGCCAGGTTTCACAGATGTGATGCTTGCCTATCTTTGAAAGGGCACACAAATTCGCTGACAGAAGGCAAGGAAAAGCCTTCCCTTGCCAATAATAGAAGTGCCAGTCCAAACTCATATCATTACCCATAAAAGAACTTAACCTAAATATACACAGCTTGCTACATTAACACTTATCAATCATTGCTAAATGTCAATAAACAGCAAGACATATTCAGCAAGGTAATACTCAAACTTTATTTCAATCATTACTTCTTTATTTGTAGAAAAGCTAGGCATAAATATTACATATGAAAAACATAAATCTCAATGATTCAAATCGGTGTCATAGAAAGCTTCATATTAGTTGGCTATAGTTTTAGTTGTTGCAATCTTTGTCTTAAGCCAGGCATGTGATACATGCAAGCACAGAGATGTCGATAGCAAATCTTCTCTCTGGAAGTTGTGATATCTCTGAAAACAATTTTCCTTTATAGGGAGACTTTGATGGTTATTTTATGTAAGAAGGACAAACAAACTGTAATTGCCTTTACTTCAAGTATTGGTACATAGGCTCATCTTGCTCAATTGGAAGAATCCTAATTCACCTCTTTTAAGTCAGTGAGGTAACTGATGTTATATATTATTTGAAAATGGAAAATATCAAATTCTCACTTAGAGGATCTGTACAAAACTTTTTCAAAACCTGGCAGGATCTAATCAATGACATTTTGAATAAGCATTTAAATTGAGGAAGCAGATTCTGTTCCTTTTTTATTCTATTTATATGTATGTATGTATGTATGTATTTATTTAATTTTTCCTACTATTAAAGTTTTTACTCTGTTGACCTAGCTCTATTACTCATGGGTGGGGGTTGGTTTAATTCCAATCCTAGTTTTGAAAAAAGTTGACTTGCTTGTATGGACTGTTTTTTGATTTTAAATACATTTAACAATGTTAAAAAAAAAAAGAAAAAAGATCCTGCTTTAGGCAGAATTGGACAAATGATAAATTCTCTAAACAAAAATACTAAAATAAAACACACAAATGAAATATTACAGATTTATCAAACTGTAAATTGTTATCCTCAGAATATTTTTATTGTATAAACTAATAATAATAATACATTTTATTTGAAGCGCCTTTCAAAAAACTCAAGGTCACTGTACAATCAGATAAAAAATAGACATTCAATAACTAAAAAATTTTAAATCCAAATAAAACAACACCAGTAACAATTACAGTGAATAAGCAATTTTGAACAGATGAGTTTTAAGATTAGCCTGAAATTGGTAAAGGGTAGTCATATTCCTAAGATAAGCAGGTAATGAGTTCCATAAGGAAGGTGCCGATCTGCTAAATGCTCGGTATCCCATCGTGACAAGACGTGCTGGTGTATTATTTAAGTTGATGGAAGAAGAGGATCTGAGCATGCAAGAGGGTTTAGTGACTTGTAGGAGCTGTGAGAGATATGTAGGGGCAAGATTATGAATAGCCTTATATGTATGGACTAAAATTTTATAGTTGACCCTAAACTTTATTGGCAGCCAATGAAGCTGCTGAATAACAGGTGTAATGTGATCAGAATAGAATTAGTAATTATACGAGCAGCCGAATTCTAAACAAGTTGAAGTTTATGTAGTAACTTTTGGGGCAGACCAAAGAGAGTGAGTTGCAATAGTCCAGGCGGAGGTGACCAAACTGTTGACTAAAATAGCAGTAGAGTGATTTGACAAAAGATTGACACAGGCGATTAATGTTCGCAGATGGAAGTAAGCTGCTTGAGTAACAGAACTAATTTGAGACTGAAAAGACAACGTGCTATCAGAATTACACCAAGGCTTTTATCTGATCTGTACAGGTAACAGATGTGTTGTCTATTAATACTAAGATCTTTGATGCCTTCGCAATTGCAGATTTCGTGCCCATAAGAAGCACCTCAGTTTTATTAGAGTTCAACTGCAAGAAGTTAGAAAACCAAGACTTGATCTCAGCAAGGCAATCAGTAAGTGAGGATGGTGGAAGTGATGCAGATGGTGAGTTGAGATATATAACTGGGTATCATCTGCGTAACAATGAAAGTTTATCTTCCATTCGAAAAATGACACCCAAAGGAACAGATAAATGATAAAGAGCAAGGGGCCAAGGACTGAACTTTGAGGAACCCAGATACTACGGGAGTGGGAGTAGAGGTACATGTCAGCTGAATGAATTGAATTCTGTCTGTAAGATATGACTTAAACCAAGTTAACGGAATGTGAGAAATACCTAGTGCAGATAACCTTTTTAGTAAGGTGGAATGACAGACAGTGTCAAATGCAGCACTAAGGTCAAGAAGAACAAGGATTGTTATTAGGCCTGAGTCTGCAGCCACTAAGAGATCATTAGTGATCTTAATTAGTGCCATCTCAGTGCTGTGAAAACGTCAAGCCTGACTGGAATGGTTCCTATAAACTGTTAGCAGATAAATGCTGATGTAGTTGGGAAGCCACAGTTTTTCAAGAACCTTTGAAATAAAGGAAGATTAGAATTGGTCGAAAATTATTAAAGTCACTAGGGTCAACCCCAGGTTTTTTCAGTAAGGGGTGAATCACTGTAGTTTTCATAGACTGGTGAACAATTCCGGTGGAAGTGAGCGGTGAATAATTGAAGACAACAAGAGGAGCTAGCGAGGAAGGCAGGCTTTAACCAGAACAGTGAGAGTGGATCCAGGTGACAGGTCGAAGGCTTAGAGCTATTGATGAGATCCATGATTTTTGAGGTGGAGGAA
This sequence comes from Polypterus senegalus, assembly GCF_016835505.1. Classification (NCBI taxonomy): domain Eukaryota; kingdom Metazoa; phylum Chordata; class Cladistia; order Polypteriformes; family Polypteridae; genus Polypterus; species Polypterus senegalus. The sequence goes on from NW_024386585.1 coordinate 16,375, forward strand.
GCTCAAACATAGAAAATGAATGAGTAGGAAGAGGAAAATCATCAATGGTGGAGTCAATAGCAGCAGAGCCTAAATTATAATGTATTGCCTAGATTTTATCATTAAAGAATGTCATTAAGGTGTTACAGAATTCGTTAGAAAGGCAGTGCAAGGAAAGAGAGTCTGGAGGACTTGTTAGCGATCTGAGCAGGGAAAAAAGTGTTCCAGAGTTCCCCTTGTTGGAAGAAATTAGGGCAGTAAAATAGGCAGCTTTAGCATGCCAAATGCTGTCCTATACTGATGCATATGGCTGAAATACATCTCTTTATGAACATTAAGACCTGTCTTCTTGTACAGCCGTTCTGACTGCCGACCTTTAGATTTTAAAATGTGCAAAGTTGGTGTAAACCATGGGGCAGTATGTGTAAATGAAACTGATCGGGTTTTGAGTGGGGCTACGAATTCAAAATGTCAAGAAGTCCCGTTATAAAGTTAACTAAATCTGCGGAGAAATAGTTTGTAATGATTCCACAAATGTATCAATACCTAATTGATAATTGTGCATGTTGATATTAGATTCCTAAAAGTTATTACACATTGAGGTTTTATGGTGTAGACGTAAGATTCATATTAAATGTGAAGAAAATAATCTGAAGAGGAAATTCTTCCACAGTACAATCATTCGGATGAGTCAGTACAGCAAATCAAATCCAAGATATGTCCTTTGAAATGTGTCAGGGTTTCCATAAACTGCTGAAAGTCAAAGTTATCAAGGCAAGAAATAAAATCTCTGGTCGCCAAGGACTTACTGTTATCAAGTGAATGTTAAAATCACCCATTATTATTATGTTTGAAGATAACGAGGACAAACAAACTCTTTGTTGAATTTAGGGAGCGGTAAATAGTTGCAACAATGGTGGGAATAGAGCCAGTTAGTTGACAGACAAGAGACTCAAATGAACCATAGGAAGAAACTGTCAGCGCGTAACTCGCAATGTCTGCTGTAGAGTATCCTGAGACCTCCTCCAAGACCAGAGTTGCGAGGTTAGCCATGTAAACAAACCCAGGAGGTGTTGTCGTTGAGCAAAGTAAAGTCCTGGGGTTGCTGCCACGTCTCATTTAGGGAAAGAATGTCGATGTTACAATCTGTAGAAGATCCTGAATGAGATGAGTCTTTCCTGTAAGGAACGAATGTTGAGATGAGCAAAGTTGATGGTATCCTCGCTGAGATGAGCAGGGCGCTAGCCACCGTAGCTAGGCTGGCTAACACCTTTCGGATCTGAGGCTCTGCCAGATGGCCTCAGCGGTGGGCCGAGAAGTGGACCAGTAAGGGTTATTGGAGCTCGAGTATCCTGTTGAAAATTCCGGCGGGAGCCTCTGTGGATATATCTCCGTCGTGGCTGAAAAAAGATGTCCGGGAAGGTTAACAGGACGTCCATAAGAGATCCAGTCAACCTTGGTCGGAATCGAAGAAGATCCGCCGCCGAATATTGATACAGGCTCAAAACCGGCTGAATCATCGTCGACAGGAGGCAAAGGGCCAGCACAAGACAGGTAAGAGCCCTGCATATCCAGTTTCCTTGCACTGATCCTGCCATCGTTAGAAGTTGTTAAACCACACCCAGCAATCCGATAAGATTTCAAATCGAGTTCAATTTGGTCAAAAGTTTAAAAGCTTACTTGAAGAGTTCACAGAAAGTCCACAAAGTTGTTATGAATTGTTCAAAAATGCTTAAAAGAAGTTAATTAAAAAGTATTTAAGATTTAACCTCTATAAAAAGGGGAGGCAGCTTGGTAGTCATGCCAGCGTTCACCACCAACTCACAGCAAATTCTATAGTCAGAATAAGTATGTCATAACTTTTCCAAGTGACCGACTGACTGAGTAGTTGTAAAATTCAAGTTAATTTGTTTTAAATGTTCATAGCAATGAGATTAGATGATGTATCATTAAAGGCAGATGCATCATAAGTGCCATCTTTGATCATTTTGTCTAGCCAAGCTTAGAAATTAGTAGTTCACACCTGAAACACTGCAGTCTAAGAATCTACCTTAGATACAAGGATTTAGCTTGGCTGCATCTGTATTTGCCATTCACTGATCTTATGGATTTCTTTAACTACTTGAGTCCTTAAACCGTATAAATCTAGACTAGACTAGATTAGTAAAAGAACTTAAAAAGGACCAACAAGTATATTTGTTGAGTTCTGCCCATAAATTTTCCAGTGAAATGAATTTAGCTCCATCTCTTCTAATACTGCCACAGTTTACCCAGTGAACCACTTTAAAACACAATGTTGAGAGGAACAATAGAGAAATATTTAAAAGAAGGCAAATTTTATTTTAGCCATCCAGAGTCCATCAATAGAATGTTTGGGTCCCTTGGTCAACTCTAAAGATCAACCGCTGAAGACTTCATCACTTCCATTGTTGTAGCAATACTGCATCATTAGGTATGTGATGTTATCATGAATCATCTCTTTTAAGATGTGGTAAAATTTTACATCTTATTAAAGAAGAAACATCCCTAACAGGACAAATCATTTATCAGGCAGGAGAAAAGCTGTTCATTGTATCTTTTAATTACTCCTTGGCAAAATGCCTTAGAGGGAAGCATTCTTCAAAAGCAGTTTGTTACAGCTTAGCAAAATGATCACAGAAACAAAGAATAGAGATTCATTTATAAACTATTGAATTTACATACACTGTCAATCAATGCATACATTTACTATGGTTGGTTCGTTGGTTTACCTCAAACTACTTACTGTAGGCTGTCATTTCACTGTTTATTTTATTGTGTTACTCAGAAATTACAAACTGGTCATCTAAATGTTTTAGTTTTTGCTGTTTAATATTTTGTTTTTTGATAATGTTAAAGTTATTTTAGCCATTGTTTACCAATAAATACTCAAGTAGATACGCTGAAGTAGCTGTTGCCTTTTGGCATTCAGTATCATTTGCACCTGTGTCCTCACTATTGATCATTAGTTTTCATTATTTTGATACAATTAAGGAGCAAACCTCACAGAAGAATATGCGTTAAAAATGACAAAGCAGAGTTAAGAATTTAAAGTTATGCCAAAAAACATTCTTTTTACTGTAAGTCCCATTCTATTGCATTTTTATCAGTGCAAAATAAAGAAGGACAAAGGTTAATTAAAGAATGAGATTAATGAAAGTTGCAAATGAGTCATTACTTGTGTAATTCATTTGGGTGAAAACCTGTAGCCACCTGTTATGGTGTCAGGACTGAACTTTGAATCCCCTGAACTAGATTGCATGGGCAGAGATAAAATTGTACTTATATAAGGTGCTCTGGTGACTGTAATTACTTGCCCTCTCTCCTTGTGCCTAGCTGCAGTCTGTCAGCTCACCAAAGTGGGGACATTTTGTGTTGGTATGGCCCATCTCCCCGTACAGTGGGAGAGGAGCATGTGCTTCTCCTTCGAGTCAACCAATGTTTCTGTCTGGAGACAGGTGGGCTCAGGAATAGTGACACATCCTGCTGGAGACTTGTGGCAACCAATAGATCGTTCCAAACACGGACTTGCGGATGGCGTGCAGCGGTTCGTCAAACACTAGAAAATAGTTCTCAATATCGTCATCAGAATGGAGTGGCAACAATAACTGGGGCAATCCCATTGTTGCTTTCACTGGATAGAGACACACGTTACATATCTCTGCTTCGGCAAGCTGAGTCCCTTGTTCCCCAACCTACACCTTGATTGCCTGGAGTTCCGTTACCATGGCCTGGATGAAGGGTGACAGATCCTATTACTCAGACATCTTTGCAACAAATCCTGCTAACTATACCACTGTAAGACATTAAACAGAACACAATAAAGAGTTGGTACATCACCTGGTGACCCTGCATAATTGTAATACTATAGAAAAAGAAACATCTTTTCAGACAAGAGTTCAAACAGAATTAATCTCAAAATGGGTGAACTTTCAGTCACATGTTCTTTCAGCAGGAAGAGATGGGTCCAAGCTGATGGATACTGGAAGTGACGTCAGAAATGTTACAGGTGTCTATCATCTGGTCTGCAGAAGGAAGAGAAAAGGCATTAGAACACAGTGCGACCCTGGAGCAGAGCCTTAAGTTTTAAACCTATGTACATGTGCAGAACAAAGGTTAAATTTTGCCTTATATTGTGAGTAGTAGATGGGTCTAAAGGGGGTTTCTGACAAAATGTAGCTATTATAATGAAAACCTTGTAGCTGCTGGTGGAAATATAGTAGATGATATGAGAAGGTTTCAGATCGGTGACATTAATTATTTCTGTTTTTCTGTTGTTGTTTTGGATGTTAATGGTCTTTTGATATTTTGCTTTGGATCTCTGTTTTGATTCAGCACTGTTTAGATTTGAAT
>NW_024386586.1:0-14483 GCF_016835505.1 Polypterus senegalus
CCCGGGGAAGGTACAATAAAATTTAGGGTTTAAAACACCCCCCTATATATTTATTTTGTAAAGGCCCCAAAAATGGTTAAATACATTTAAAGTTTTTTGGCAAACATTTTTACCTAAAGAGCAACTTTTATATAAATTTTATAGAGGACAAATAGGGTTAAGGGCTGGGAAAGAAAAGATACGGGAAAGAAAGGGAAAGGGAAAACCCGTAACACTCACAAACTCACAGAGAAAAAACCAAAAATTATTCCCCCCAATTACAATACCATCAAAGAAACTGATCTCTGACCCTCAGACACAAAAAAATAAAGGACAAAAAAGGGCCATTTTGGAAAGTGGCGATTATATTAGATGTATAAGGGAACGAAAAACAAAAACTTTTTTTTTGAATTTTTAAAACATGGTATGTATAAACAGACTTTCCATTCAACAGTCTATCTGTCACTCTAGTTTTTCACCCTGATGAGGATGCCCAGTGAAATCAAGCAGTGTAGATTCACAAGAGACAGCCCAATGGGAGGTGATCAGGGGGGGACAAACCTGAGAAATCATATTTATCTGCTTTCCGGGAAAATTTTACTGGGAAATCAAATAGAAAGAGCTTTATCAGTTGCTACCAATTAAGATATGGTTGCCCGGGCAAGAATTTTGCTAAAAGATACCAACCAGAAAAACGGGTTTAAAGAAAATGGATGGGGGATGAATGAAAATGATAGAAAAAGAAGTGAGTTTTGAAGCTGATAATTTTTTTTTTCCCATGGTTTTAACCCAATTTAAAGGCATTTTCTAATGGACTTCCATGTTTTCCAGTGTCAATAGGGCTTTCAGGGGGACGCTTTTCCCCCTCACAGGCTAAAATTCACCCTTTTCCCAGTTTGGGTTTTCCCCATATATAAAATGATTATACTTGAGGTTGTGAATAATGGTATAGTCAAAATACTTAGCATTTCCCAAACCCACCCCAGACACAAACCACTTCAGTTTCACCCCCCCTTCCCATTAAAAAAGAATATTGTAAAAAGATGAATGAAAATTGAAAGGAAAAAAAATTTTGTAAAATGTGTCAGGTTGAGAAAACATTCCTGTTTTTAAAGACATTTTTCCAAAAGGTTTCCAAGATTTAAAAGCAAAATGTTTCAAATTAAGACTACAGAACCCAAACCCTTTTGGGATTTTTCTTTCAGTTTTTGAGACTTTTTATGAGAACTTTTGTTCACTATTGAAAGTGAGTTTTTTTTTTTATAAACACCCCCCAAAATCTCTTAAATTTTATTACTCATTGTTAAAATGTTATTACACATTATTTTTCCAAATTTTCGCCAATTTTTAAATTTATTCTATATGATTAGGAAAAGGGTCACAATTTTTTCCATGGAGGGCCAAAAAGTTCCAGAGAATCTGTTTGTAGATGGAAGAAACTTAAAGGGCAAAAATCACTGCAAAATTTTACTTTAAATTTTACCCCTTTTTGGCTGAGTGGACCCCATGCCAATTTAAAAACGGGACCAAAGGACCTTCCAGTTTTAGAAAATGAATTTGGTGGGATTTCACCAAATTCTGCAGTGGGGGTGAAACCCGGGTTTGTTTCCTGCCTTGTGCCCCCGAGTTGGCTGGGATTGGCTCCAGGGTTTACCACCCCCGTGGTTGGGAAAGTGGTTTGGGTAATGGGTGGATGGACGATGGATTAACACCAAATTCAAACTGTTTGGCCTCAGTTGTGGGGAACCATGTCTGTAGGGAAAAACCCCTCAAACTTTGATTGGGGTTTTAGGTTGACCTTCCAAAAGGAGAATGAACCTGGGGACAAAAACAAAGACAAAATTGGGCTGACTGATAATTTATCCCCCTTTAAAATGTTTCCCCCAGAGCACGGACTTGTACCCAATCAAACATGTTTGGGGAAATCTGACAGTAGCTTTTCATCTAAAAATCTCTTCCAACCTTTACAGACCCCGGGCGGGTCTGCAGAGAAGAATGGGTACGCGGGGCAAAGCTTTTTTGCTTAAGAAGATCCATGCCTAACCAGCTAAAATACTGGTAAAGGGTCCCAAAAACTTGTTTTAATGAGATATGACTTTTTTTTTTAAATTTGAAAAAAGTCTAAAACCCCCGTTTTTTTTTGTAATTCAGGGTTGGGGTGTTGTGGAAAACTAATTTAAAAAATTTTAGCATAAGGAATTTAAAGCTTAAAAAAAGTGTAAAATGAAGGTGTTCCTTTAATGTTTTTTAAACTGCCAAAAAAGTGGAAACCAAGAAACGGGTAAACACATTTTGATTTATTTTCCTTTAAGATTTTATTATTTTGTGTTTTGTCTTTAAATAGGCTTCATCCAAGCCCCACCAAAAAAAAGAAGGAATTTTAAAATTTGGGTTTAAAAGACAGACTGCCCATATTGAACCTGGTTTCCAAAGGCTAAACCAAAAAAAAGATGAACACCTTGAGAAGTAAATTTTTCCCAAAACATTTCGGGACACGTCTTGTGAGTGTGTATGTTCTCCGATTGGGGTTTCCCACATACCTCGATGCATGGGGCTTTATTAGAAGTTCTAAGCGGGCTGAGGATTTAGATGGTGGTTGAGGCTGGGACTGCACTGGCAAGCGAAGGTTGCGGTCAAATCCGTAATGAAAGGGACTTGCTCTATTGAGCCTTTGGGAGTAGCCCTAACTTAATTTCATGCTTTAAGAGGCACTTATAAATCAAAATTTAGGTGTGATGTGTTTGCAAATGATACAGGGTGCCGCAGAATGGCTCAATCTGTTCTGGACTGAATAACAGGTTGGGAAAAATAAAAACAATTCATATCACTATGAATACAAAAAGGTGGTTAATGTTACAGGATCCTAGCATCCTTGTTTTAAGTCCTTTTTTTTTTCATTTCCTGCTGCTTCTGAATTTGCCAAAAGCCCAGGTTAGGTTATGGTGTTTCCCAAAAGAGTATGTGCATGAGGGACCCCTTCTCAAATGAATTAAGCTTATTATATTATATTATATTATATTATATTATATTATATTATATTATATTATATTATATTATATTATATTATATTATCCATCCATCCATTATCTAACTACAGGGTCACGGGGGCCAGCTGGAGCCAATCCCCAGCCAACACAGGGCGCAAGGCAGGAAACAAACCTGAGCAGGGCGCCACCCCAACAGCAGGGTGCACACACACACACACACACCCCACAAGCACACACTGGGACAATTTAGGATGGGAGCACCTAAATGCATGTCTTTGGACTGTGGAGAAACCCACGCAGACACGGGAAAAAATGCAAACTCCACGCGGGGAGGACCGGAGGTAACCTGGTCTCCCTAACTGCAAAGCAGCGCCACCCACTGTACCACTGTGCCGCCCTATATTATATTTTTTATTATATTATATTATATTATATTTGGGATGAACTGATTAACAGTGCAGCCTTATAACTCTAGGAGACTAATTTTAGCCCCAATGCTATCTGTGTGAATCCTTCACTTTTTCCTGCAACATCCCAGACACACATATGCAAAGGCAATTACAGCTATTAAATTGGCCTACTGAAATTGAATACCCTCTAAAAGGCCGAGGTTTGCCTTACCCTGTGCTCAAGGGATATGATTTGTGCCCGTGAGACTACAATTGGGTTAGCAAGTTCTGCTGATATGCAATTTTAAGTAAAATCTTTGTTAGACTGATTGAAAACTCAACTGCCATTTCTCATCAAGGAAATTTGTGTTTAAGTCTGTGTCGCTTTTTGCCTTCAGCCTTTACAAGGAAGGTTTGAAATGGATTGATGAATTAATACTTCCAGGTATTTCAGTATAGTGTTGCTTTACAGCCCTTGCTTCACATTTCTAAGACATTGGTTTCCAAACCTTTTGCTATCTCTAAAGAATATGCTCATTGTGTCTCTCTTGCTGTCTGTGTGCCAGTTTCCTCCCAAAATAAAAAATGTTTACATTTGATTAACGGTTGCTTCATGTTTGCCCATTGCCAGTGTGGCTGTGAGCTCACTCCCCGATGGACCTAATGATTGATCCCGGTTGGTTCCTTCTTTCACTCAGCACTGCTAAGCAGCCACAGACGGGAAAAAAATGGCAATCGTAAACCAAAACTAGGGGTGGTATGGTGTAAAAGGCCCAAAACAAAATACCAACTGCATATGGATTGGGGCTTTGAGCTAATGGCAGGGCCAGGCTTCCTTTAGGTTACTCAATTTAACTTAGAATATGTTTGCTTCTCAAATGTGGAAATACAGATTTCCAACTAACATAACATGTGTTACCTAAATGTGAGAAGTAACGTAGAGCACTCCCGGAGGATTTGAAAATCAGGCCAAAAGCTGGACTCAAGTCCCTGGGGATGACGCCATGATTGCACCCCACTGCAGGAATGGGCCATCTATTGTGTAACTAATTCTGTTTATTTTTTTCCCTTCAGTGACAAAAATAAAGAGATAAATGCAAGGAAACCATTAATGGTAATCATTTAAAAATGAAACCAACAATAGTGATTAAGCAGCACAGTTTTACCTGCAAATAAACTTTATAATCCAAAGATTTAAAATCTTTTGCACTTGAAATACTTTGATAACAAATTAGAAATGTAGAAACCCTAAGGACTATTAATGCATTGTGTCCGATAAACTCTAGTATATAGGCTCACATGAAACATATCTGAACGGCCCCCAAAAATTTAAGGTCATTTGATTTATGTTATTTGTCTTTTTTAATGTATGATTTGCTAAATAACTGACATGTTCTGTAACAAATCTTTATTCTTTTGTTTATTATGCTGCTATGTGAGTGATTATTTCCCATTTTATTCTGAATGAACCTTTTGGGATACTTTCTCAGTGAATTTATTTAACAGAAGAATCAGTATGTGTTACAGTAAAGGATGATGGAAAAAGCCATGGATTTCTATTTTGTTTCTGCTGTATCTATCTCAGTATTTAAAGTGTTTGATTGATAATAAATAACTTTATTTTGAAATAAAGCATTCAAAGTTTGTTATATTATATATATATATATTATAATATAGTCATATTACGTTATATTACGCTTTGAAAAGAAAATGAAAGTTCAAAATGTGTATTTCACCAATTGTTTTACTAACATAACTGGAAAATGTTTATTAAAGAGAGTGCCGGAAATTCAAATTCTGATTACCAAATGCAATAACGTAGATTAACACTGATGGTCACAACCCATTTGCTCGGAAACAAAAAACAGATTGAAAGTTTCTCTTGTTTGCAACGAATTTATTTCTTTACATTTGGTGACTTCCTTCCAGACTATTGGAACGAGGGTGGAACACTGACTGAGGTTTTGGTTTTAGCTAGCTAAACAATAGTATACTTTCTAAAATGATGGATACCAACTTTAATAACACTAATCTGCAAAAAACAAAACAAACAAAAGAAAGCTCCAGAAAAAATCACTGTGTCGCTACTCCTCTGCCTTCTGTGTTTTAAGTTGTCCTGATCTGCCAACAGAATTGCTCTGTCATCTCGGTTTTGAGAGATGAAGGTTTAAAATAAAATATATATAGAGAAAACATAATATATTTAAATATATTTTATTTTTTTAATTTGTTATTAGACTTGGAAAAATTACAAATAATATATAATTGTTTTAAATATAATTGATTACTAGGGGCTTCCCTGCTCACTCGGGTTGCCTACCCCTGTGTTTGGTTTCGGATACACAATTTTAAGATTTTTTTTCTTTGAATTGTTGCTATTTCATTAGTTCTACTTTTATTTCAGAACTTCTGTAAAACATATTTGGAATCTTCGAGTCCAATATGCTTGAATCTTTTAATGAGGTCAGTGAGATGTGTTTAATGACTTTGTACCATAATTCTGGATGGTTTCTGTTTGTAATTTCCGCTGAACAAACGATCTACATCATCAGCAGTTAATAATTTTTTACAAAGTAACCAATAAATGCATTGTTGTAAATTCCTTTTGAAATTCTCAAGATTCTTTATTTGTCACATGCATAGTTATACAGGACAACACGCTGTGAAATGCATCCTGATCCGCTTTTCAAAACTGCAAAGTTAGAAGAATATCAGTTAGATAAACAAAAGTCATAGACTGAAAGATAACAGTATAGTAGAACATAATAAATAAGTAAAATGATGTGAATAAAGTAGAATTAGTGTTAAGGTGCAATAGTGCTGTGATTATTGTGCAAAACCAAAGTTAGACAGGTGCATAGTTAAATGAGGCAGTTTGTTGTGTGTGCTACTGCGATCTTTACTTTCTTTTTTATACTTTAATTTTCCTACTTTCGTATCCTTTAACTTTCTCCACATGTGTATTGTACCGTTTTTTTTTTTGAGCTTTCGAATTCACTGCTTTATAATCTCTAACCTGCTCTGCATGTGTTTAGTGCTAAGCTTGAACGCTTTATGAAGTTCTACTTTGTCTTTTACTCTTTGTCTTTTAATTCTGAACTTTTGTTCAGTTCCACTTGTTCCGGGCTGATAATTACTCTATTTTCTGAATTTGCACCTAGATTATTCTTTTCTTTAAGTCTCTTTTCTCCGCTGCTTTCTTCTTTGCTTAGTCGCAGCTTCATTTATTACATACTGTCCTTACGCTTTATATGCGCTTGAGACCCTGGATCTGTGTGTGCTCAAATCCTTTAGATGACTTGAATGTTTGCCACCTCTTGGCTTATTTGATATTGATTGTAAGTAGCGTGTCTTTCAAGAATCTCATGTTCCACGTCATTTCAAGATGGTCCTGGGTCAATCTCTTGGCACAAAGTCTCATGTTTAAGGTCCCAGAGCTTCTGTGGCCAATCTCTTTCATCTGCATTTTCTTTTAAATGTCTTCCTGAGCTTAATGAAGATCACGTCTCATTTGTGTTTCTCTCCAGGATTTTTTTTATAATAGAGAGATATACAAAAAATAATCAACTTGTAATTCTTTTCATCTAAAAATTCTGTAAAGTTGTTCTTATGGTGGCTATGGCTAACAGATGTCTACTACGCAGGCTCATGTCACTTTCCACTCCAAATCTGTCCATTGCCTCATGTTCATCAGAGTTTGTTCCTATAGACTCATGGAAAAATCCAAATTACTGTGCAGGAAATGGATTTTAATGACAAGTTTCACCCAAGTGCAAGTGAAAGGGAGAAGTTCCACAATATTCCTCATAGTTTTGCACTATTGTATCCTCAATGTTGAGATTTTTTCTTTTTGGTCAGTAAAGGAAAGTGTATATTTTTTATTATTATTGTAAGGAATTGACTAATGCAACCTTGCAGAATTTGTAAAAATCATTTAAACAACATCTTTTTCTCTTCCTGGACAATAAAAGGCATCTTTCTAACGTTATAAATATATGTTCCTGCATTCTGAAGGAACAAAAAGGAAAAAATACTGATTGAGTGCAAAACACGTGTAGCAAATATTTTATTTTCAGTTGTTTTCTTACAATTAATGTTAAGAACGAGGGTGACTTCCATTTTCCAGCTCAAATTTACTTTAGATAATATATGAGCTTGTAAAATGCTAGGCCGTAAATCAAACTTTTTTAAAAAATTCCATCATTTTTCAAATGGCACTTTACTAAATCTGATATCTCAAGTGAAATGGTTTTGTAGAGAAATTCAAATTCAACGACTAAACCTATAAAGTAACTTTTTGCCAGGTGGATTTTGAGTGTAGCAAGTGCTCTAGTGCTACTAGTGGCAATATATATTTATCAGACGTGCAAATGCAAACATTCAGTGTATATATGCAAAAGAAACATTCCTTAAATGAGGATAATCCTTCAAGAACATCCACACAATTATATATTCATTTCTTATTTTATTGTTTCCTAGGAAACAAAACATTTTTTAATATTTATCAACATTTTGTATTTATATAGTGCATTCAACGTGATTAGTGTCCCAAATCACTTTAAAATGAGAAATAAAGGTTTAAAATTGTATGTGATGTAAAAGAAAGGGCACTCTCTTAAGTTGTGCTCTCTGTCCTGGGAGATGATCCAGCAGTCTTGTAGTCTGTTCACGCATGGATCTGCAATCCTAATCCTTGCTGCCAAGATCTTTTTGAAGACATTCAGTCAGCCTCGCATAATAACCCTCAGATAAATTTAACTTCAGGTGACAGATAGCCATATTTTTATTTTTCAATGTGAACCATTAATTCTGTTCTGTACTTGTAATATTTTAATTTTAATATTATATTGTTTTGAGGATTACTTGTGTTCTGTTCTGTGTTTTGTATTGTAATTACCCCTTCCCTTTGACACCAACTATATGCTCAATCTACCTGGAAGGGGTCTCTTTGAACTGCCTTCCCAGGCAGGTTTCTTCCATTTTTTTCCTACAAGGTTTTTTTTGGAATTTTTCCTTGTCTTCTTGAAAGTCAGGCTGGGGCTGTCAAAGGCACAGCCTTCTTTGTGTGATTTTTTGGGCTATACAAAAATAAATTGTGTTGTATTGTATAAAATAAGTCTACCTGCAGAAGCCATATGTGAAAAAGTAATTAAATCTCATTATTCAGGAATCTTATAGAATCACTTTTAGCAGCAATAAGTAATCTTTCTTTTTATGACTTTATCAGTCTCTTATTGTTGTGAACTTGGTCATGCAAACAACGTTTCATGGAGAGCAGGACTCTTCACCAACCTTCCAAGTATGACCTCACCCCAGTCATCCAGGCCCCAACCACTACAGGCCAAAAAGGGAAACTTTGGAAATATACTTAAATTGTGCCAAACTATACAAAAGGGGGAGACTTTATAAAATCTAGATGTGAGGTAATTAGCCTTGTTAATACTTTAAGACATGTAAAATCAAGGTAATCAATACTCTAAGACATGTAAATATGGGCAGAAACTGAATGAAACAGTGAGAGCCCAACTAAACAAATTAAAGTTCTCCAATCCACAAACACTCTTACCATGCACATACATTTAACTCCCAAGTTACTGTTTGCATGTCTTGACTAACGAACTTCTCTCTGCTTGATACGTATGTGGCTGGGATTCATCAGTCACGTGTATATAATTCACAAGAAAAACTCATTTGGCATGGGCTTTATCACAGCACTCATGATTAATATCAGAATATTGTATACAATAAAATTCACTTCCCACTTATGTGACTGTCTCATTTCTTTGCAGTGTGCTATGCCACCAATATATAGACAGGGTGCCCCAGTTACTACAGAAGGTATAACATTAAACTACCCAAAACCTTATATTTATGGTGAGTGTAATGCAGTAAAGCTGCATGCAGCTGGACTACTAGCTCAGTGGATAACCGTCCAAATGTTTGATTACAGCAGTGAATGTGAGTTTAAGTTTAATGCACTCTGATGGAATGACTGCTATGTTGAAATAACATACAGTCTCAAAGTCTTTCTGTGTTTGTGCCAAAACGTCCGCTAAGAAAAGAAAAACACACAAACACACACACACTGCATGTTGGGCAGAGGCTGTCCATATGATAGTTTATTGTGTTTAAGCATTTGTTGAGTCAAGCAAAAGAACCCCAGAGACGTATGAGTAAGTGGAACCCCGACACACTAACCAGTGTTGGCAGTAGGGGCAGTAGTGCACCCTTGAACCTCAGGGATGACTCCAGACACCAGGTAAAGTCCACGACCCTTATTGTTTAATAACAATGTGCACCAAGCACCTCCACACTACTCATAAACCAATACTCTATAACACACAATAAACTCTCCTCCTCGCCCAGACACTTGCTCCTCTACCTCCAGCTCAGCTCAGTGTCTGGACTGAGGCACGCTCCTTTATAGCCCCTGACCCGGAGGTATTCCTGTCCCAACAGTCCATAATTCCTTACTCCTTCCGGTCAGGGCAATCAGTCCTTTCTTTAACCGGAGCACGTTGTTAGTTCCTGTCACGTGACCTGCGACTCCCGGTCATAGGGCATGAAAGACCATGCCCCCACAGCACTCCTGATGGCCCCAAGGTATCCAGCAGGGTTGTGTAAAAATACTACAAGGTCCAATGCCCTGCTGGTCCTCGGGCATGATCCTGCTGTCAGAGAGCTCCTCCTGGCGGCCTGGGGTTGGACCGGCATGGAAATCCGGCAACTTTACATTTCCCCCTCAGCGGCGACAACTGGGCGGGCGTCCTGCTTGAGGGCGTCCCTCCTCAGAGGCATCAGCGGACCCTGGCTGCGTGTCCATGTTTTGGCAACCCGGGGAGCGGTGTATCCTTTATCGCCCCGCCCCCTGTCCTTCGGAACAGCCCTCGACTCGTGGCCCACCGGCGGCAGTTGTACCACCGTGATGTCCCTGGTGTCTCCTCTGCGAGACCAGAAACCCCTCGGGAATTCCGCCCAAGCGTCTCCCCCCGCCCCTTTCTCCGCCAAGGAAGGTTTATGCGCTTGCTCCCCTTTACCCCCTCTCCGATATGTCAGGAGACCCAGCTTTGGTTTGGGGACCTCCTGTTTCATCTGGGCTTTTTCCAGTTTGGGAGGCTCTCTATGGAAAGGAGAAGCCTCTTTGCTTTCTACACCCCGTTACCCCTACATATTAGGTTCCGGCGTCATTAGTACCGACTGCCCGATGTCAGCCCCATCCAGCTGCACCGCAACGGCGCTTCCGCCCGGCGCTCTATCACGGCCTACCCGCCCAGCCGTCGGGTCCTGGAGGTTACACCCCGGAACCCCACGTCAAGCCATGCCCGGGCTGTTTGCCGTTCCCAACCATTGGTCCCGTGCTCCGTCTCTTGCCGGGCCGGTGCTTTGACAACCGTTTACTCATCATCTCGGTGCCCGATCGCACTGTGTTCCCTACACTCTCGGCGGGCGGACTCACCTGTACTCCCGCATCGATCATCCCCGAGCTTCCCAAACTCACCCGCTGCGGTCCTGCAGAGCCTTTACGGGTTGCGGCCGTGCTCCCCAAGTC
This sequence comes from Polypterus senegalus, assembly GCF_016835505.1. Taxonomy (NCBI): domain Eukaryota; kingdom Metazoa; phylum Chordata; class Cladistia; order Polypteriformes; family Polypteridae; genus Polypterus; species Polypterus senegalus. The sequence continues at coordinate 10,905 of NW_024386586.1, forward strand.
CTCCACGTTCCTTCAGCTGTTGTAAATCCTGTAAGAAGGGCGGGCGGGGTATTCCTCGAGAACCTCCATAAGTCCCACAGAGTTAATGTTACGGCGGAGTTGTTTGCGCTTCCGCTTTTGCACCCTCGACCGGGAACCAATAAACCCACGTCCCTCCTGCCGTGTTCAGCTGGGTCCGCAAAGCTCCTGGGCTTGGGTTCTTAGAGGGCGGTGGCTTCTCGAGCGGCTGCGATCTGCCTTTCTTTCCCAATGCAGACCCCTTTAGCCCCAACCGTCCCCCCTTGTCGATTGCCGTTTGTTTGCTGCTTTTGCCCTTCCTCCCTTCCAGGCCGGACTCGTCGGAGCAACGACCTGCGTCGAGGAGACTCCGGGATTCTTCACCTTCCCGCATACGCGTGGTGACCAGTCTGTTGTCCTCGTGGGGAGCCCCGCTACCGTCCGCGGGCCCTTTTTCCGGCATGAGGCAGTCATCGAGCGCCGCGATTCCTTTATGAGCGTCAAAACAGTAAAAAAAAAATCCACCCGTCGACGTTTTACCTGCACTCCTCCATAGTGTAGGCGGAACCCCGGACTATCTTTGGAATTTGGCCGACAGCGGTCCGTGTCCCGACTACGCTACCGAGCTAACTCGGCCCCAATTAGCTCTCGGTCCTCTTCGCTTCGGTCAGGTGTCAGGACCTCTGGTCCGTCAGGCCCCGCAGCCAGCTGGGACTGACCCTTCTTTTCCGGTCTTCGCCCATGGTCCGCAGAGCGGGATGGCGCCGCAGTTGCAGCCGGTGGGGGGTGGTGTTTGCACCTCCTTTAAAAGATGGGAATCCCGAGGGTTGTCTGCCCACAAAATTTTTTTTAATGCAGGTCCTCTGCCAACAGGCGCCAGAAATCCTGCCGACTCGCCAGTTGGCGTAGGGGCAGTAGTGCACCCTTGAACCCTCAGGGATGACTCCCGACACCAGGTAAAGTCCACGACCCATTGTTTTTAACAATGTGCACCCAAACACCCTCCCCACTACTCATAAACCAATACTCTATAACACACAATAAACTCTCCTCCTAGCCCAGACACTTGCTCCTCCACCTCCCAGCTCAGCTCAGTGTCTGGACTGAGGCACCGTCCTTTAAACCCCTGACCCGGGGGTATTCCTTTTCCCAACAGTCCATACCTTACCCCTTCCGGGTCAGGGCAATCCCGTCCTTTTCTTTAACCCGGGACGTTTTAGTTCCCGTCACGGTGACCATGGCGTACTCGGGTCATAAGGCATGAGAGCCCGCAAGCCCCCCCCAGCGACCCCGATGGCCCAGGTATCCAGAGGTTGTAAAAATACTACAAGGTCCATAATCGCTGCTGGACCTCGGGCATGATCCTGCTGTCAGGAGAGCTCCTCCTGGCGGCCTGGGGTCTGGGCCCGGCATGGAAAAACCGCAATCCCTTTTCACAAAGTAAAATTTTCCCGACAAAATAATAAAACTCAATTTCCCCTGACCTGCTAATCCATTCAAGACATGAATCAAACAAGGCACATCTCAGAGGAGAAGAAACCACAGTGGCTGGAAACAACCCGGCAGATGCAAAGGAAAACATATAAAAGCACAGACGTGACCAGTGGCTTTGAACCTAGGATGTTAAGCTTTGAAATAATTTTGCTACTGCTGTGTCCTTTTGGGTTTGGGCAATCTGTGTTTTACCTTGGGAAGTAAAAATAGTAAAAATATTTACAAATGGGGTCTGGGTTAAAATTACCATTTTAGGAAAGTTGTATATCCCAGTGGACTCCTCACTTTCTTTCACAGTGATTAATAAAGCAAAACAATGCAAATCCTAGTGATATTTACTGCGGTTTTTTATTTTATTTTTATTATATATATATATTAATTTTATATATATATATTGAAAAGAAAACACAGACAGTATAAAAATTTTTGGTTTTCGCCCCGTATAAATTTTGGACACTCCCAATAATAAAAACAGGTCAAAGACATAAACAAAATATTCATGTGGGACTGCCAGGGCGAGGCCATTATAGGGAGGGCCGGAAGTGGAAACTGGGAAGGAAACCGGGAGGGGGGATGGGGTGCTGACATCAAAAAAAGGCGGAGGAAGGCGGAAATGGCTAGCAGGAAGGTCAATGGCGGTGTTTTTCCTGGAAACAAGGAGAAAATTAGACCGCCCTCCCTACGGAAAGTGCAAAAAATCTGTCCCTCCCAAAATATGGCAATATAAATTTATATATATATATATATATATATATATATATATATATATATAAATCACCCCATCGAACACATATGTTACTTACAGCAAAGGCACAGGCAGTAACAGATTCCAAGAGCCCACTTGTTTCCTGTAACCTGTTGGTTTTAAAGTTGGGGTCATTCTGTTCAGTTTCAATGCTTATTGACTTTTTAATACATGCTCTTTGCATATTATTTTAAATGATGGCCTCCCATTCCTGCACAGTTTATAAGGCTAATCAAATCAGTTATCAAAATTTAAACAAAGCCCTTGCATTTGACAGCACAAACTGCAAATTACCCCAAATTTAACAAACAGTAAATTTCATTACCCGAAACCTATGAAATTCCATTAATTTAAGTTCCAAGATCTTTGTGTTTACCCAATATAACACATGGAATAAAGGCCAACTACCACAACAACTGCATGGGAGTTTTAGTTTATCTAGTTATATTTTTGAGATGTGGAAGAAACCCCAAAAGAGTGGAAGAAAACGGTGGTTTAAAACCCAAATCAGACTTGCCTTTAAGCTGAAAACAAGGCACTAACAGGGTCTGCTAAATATATTCTCAAACCAGTCTGAATCTTTCATGCCTTTAAAAAACGCTGCTATTCCTCTGTTTCTCTTCGATAACCAATTAAGCCTTCCCTCTAGCCACTTTCTCTTCCTTGATTAAAGTTGAATAAAAATTTTAATTCTTTTTATTTTTTTATCCCCCAAATCAAAAAAAACTCAAAATTTCCCCTTGTAGCCCCCCACCTTGACTTCCCAAGAAAACAAGGAAAACCCCAAAAACCCTTTAAGGGGAAAAAATGGGCCCTTGGGGAAAGGTTTTTCAAATAGAGACCCCTTTTGGGGGAGGGTTCCCGGGAGTGGGGGGTCAAAAAAAAGGGTGAACATAAAAACAAAAAGAAACAAGTGGTCCCCAGTACAAAATAATAGAAAAAAAAAAAATTTCAATTACAACAGGGGAAATTTTAAAAGTAGATGAAAAATCCCATAATATGATTTGGATTTGTTTAGAGTCCTGGACCCTTTTAGCCCTCCCAGGCCTTCCCCTTGCCCCAAAAAAACCCCCCTTTTTTCCAGGGTTTTTTATTTAACAAAATTTAAAAATTTTTTTTTTTTTTTTTTTTTTTTTTTTTTTTTTTTTTTTTTTTTTTTAATCTTTTTAACAAAGGGAACCCCAAAAAAACCCCAGCCCCCCCCATTTTCCCCTTTTTTTTTTGGGAAAAAAACTTTTCCAAAAAATTTTACCCAAAAAATTTTCTGGGAAAGAAAATTGAATTTTGTTTCAAAAGGAATTTTGGAAAAATTTCAAATTTATTTGAAATTTTTTTAAAAAGGG